>NW_015541030.1:114528-137380 GCF_001515605.1 Sinocyclocheilus anshuiensis | reverse complement strand
GTATTCTATAGTCTTTGGACGGGAGAGAGCGCTCAAAACTCTTCAGATTAATTTAGTGGAACATTAATATAATATAGAATCATCCTCTGTAAAGAAGTGAGGCGTGAACATGTGAGAATTTATCATTATCTTTGTAAATGTGCGCTCTTTTGGGCTAAAGGCTTAATGGAACCGTTTAAAGTAGCCATGTGATCACAAATTAATCGGCGATTCGGCGCAGCGCAGACATTATTTAATACGTGTGTCCTTTTTCTATGTGAAAAAAAAAAAATCATAAATTCCAGTTTATGTTGTTTTATTATGGCTTCGAATGTCGTAATTGGAAGCTGGACGTTGTTAGCCCCGGCTGGCCCGTGTGCGCTGTTGAAATGCGACTAATCATTTCTGACTGGCACATAACTGAACAAATGTAAACGGGTTAAGGCGGGGCCCCTGGGCTGCAGCCCAGTCAAGCCCAATGGTAAGTCCGGCCATGGCGATCAGTGATTATGGGAGTTTTTGCAAAAGCGCATAGCTCACATTAGACTGAAGTCATGGACCACTTTCGTGTCCTTCGCTTCGCTTTCTTTGTATAATTTATAATAATATTCGTTTTGTTTTTCATGCTACTGAAATGACCAATGTGAAGTCTTGATTTTCTTATCCTTCAAAAGCAATTACAAATTTCATAAACGGTTCTTAGCTTGTTTTGTCGGTCGCCAGAATATAACTTTTTCTGCCTACTTGGTGGGATGGCCTGGATTAAAATCTCACATACCTCCCTAAATGTTTTTGTCTGAGTACATTTTAAATGAGCTACTTTTTACTTTTACTTGAGTAGATTTTTTAGACTGGTACTTTTACTTGTACTTAAGTAAAATTTCATTAATGTAATGGTACTTTTACTTGAGCAGAATATTTTAGTACTCTTTCCACCTCTGATAATTAGTAGCCTATTAAATTATCTTGCGTCCTCCGCATAATATATTAGGCTTCGTCTGGGACAGAGGACGTCTCTATTCAATTGCAGCAAGCCCACTGATCTGCCACTCATGGGCGTCGCTAGGCCATTTTTAGGGGGGCTATAGCTTTCAGCTTTCAGTTATAGCTTTTTCCTCCCCGGCTTTCAGCGCCTTTTTTTTCAATCCGCGCAGACCGCGGCGGCGCAGAGCGAGAAACAGCGGACAAGGTGTGTGTTTATTGATAGATTGTTATAATATCTGCATCTGTGCAGTTCTTTGTCATAAATCCAGTTTACAAAATATCATGGGGGAGCAATAATCGGTTCCCTATCTACTGTAGCCTAAGTTTTCACTGCGTTCACCCCAGACTGAATTTGGCTTATTCAGTACTCAAATGTTATACCTATCTATGCAATACAGTGGAATACTGCAATAAGTTTAGTATACGACCCCTATTAATCAAACATTTTTGTATTTTATTTATTATTGTTATTATACCCTCACTGGGGCTGAGCCCCCCTAAAATTACAATCCTAGAATCGCCCCTGCTGCCACTTAACATCATTTGAGCAAAACCCAAACACAAGGGTGGATGATCTACAATATCAGCCTAATATCAGTTCACACAGGCTTATCATCTTGTTAGTTGTAGTCTGTGACTTATCCAACATAATCGCTAACATAGCAGACTCATAAAAAAATGCATCGGTTATCATCATTACTTGACAGCCTTTACTTTACTTGACAGCCTACTTACTGGAGTTCCACAACAAAGTTCTTCAGTAATTGTGGCACAATCACTGAAGAACTTTGTTCTCAAATTTGTGTATTGGAAGTGCGTTTAGAGTTCGCGCTCTGGAGCTGAAGGTTGTGGCTAGAAGTGATAAAACTTTAAACGCATTTTTGCCCTGTTTGCGTTTGTATCGTTTTCCTAACACCATTATTTTAAGTATATATCATTACATTATTTATACACTGCGTGGTTAATCTGGTTTAATCTTTTTTTTTTCTTTTTTGACAAGTTGGACAACCATCAGGGGGTTTCACGACGTTCTGTTAATACGCTCTCTACACTGGACAATGAATCTCTTATTTACATCAAATTTACACTTTGTTATAATGAGAGGATTCCCGAGCTTGCAGAACCCAGCACTTGACAAAAACTCGGCATTTTGAGAGGTGAGTGGATTCTAACTTAAACACGTCTGGTCATTGCGTTCAAGAAATCAACAGATATGTCTGTGATTGGCTACATTGCTCAACGCTGCAAGTACGTTTCGCCAGTATCAGATGGGGCCCCCTGATTCCTCGGGGCCCTTTGCAGCAGCTTACCTCGCTTATTGGTTAAGTCCACCCCTGCATACACTCTGCTTACACATGTAAAACAGGCATAGATATATAGGCTGCGCAACATCAGTCCCTCTTCAGATCAATCAGTAATACTTTAATCGTCATTGTTTATAAGGTGACAAAGTCATGAATTATTTGAAATAAAACAGATTCGCTGTTATTGTACCTGCCCTATTTTTCCACAATAATTTGTCATGCAATTATTGTGACATTTTAATTTGGAAATTCTCTGGCTGATTAAAAAGTACTTTATGGCTCTGTTAAATCAATGTAAATACAATCTATTAAATTAAAACTAAAGCAAGAAGTGATGTCTTACAATGAAAATGATCATAGCTTACCAACCAGACGACACAAGCAGAACAAAACAAACATGTGAACCATTTTCAGATAACAGCACTTCAAGTGTGTGAACATGTATGTGTGACAGATTGTGAACTCACAGGACAGTGTTAAACTGTCATATAGTGTTGCGTGTGATTCCTCCACCAATAATATTTGTGCACCACCCACTCACTACACATTGTAAATGCATTGCCTGCATTGGTTATACATATTCAGTTCTATATATTTTTTTGCAACAATAAATTGCTAATATGTTATTGCTTATTTAATATTTTGCTCTTGAACGTGTAAAAGGGTTTTAGGAGGTTCACTAAATGTGTTTTCTCATTATGCCTTTGTAACAGGTGCTGATTATAACGTGTTTTTATTGTAAATTCACTCAAAATCCTCATGTTTTTCTGTTGAAAACTAATATATGCGAAGAAAGGAATTAAAAAAAATATATATTTCTTTATGAATTCTGCGTGCGTCGCAGTTGTGACGTAACTGGCGTCATGTGTGCATGTTTAGCAGGAGCAGGCAAAGCGATTGTTCCACACAAGATAAAAGAAAGACAGCTGACTCCAGTGTTTATTCCACACTTCACCACACAACACAACACAGATGGGTAGTTGGGCCGTGAGAGTCGAGCCAGCTACACCAGCAGCAGATCACACTCACACAAACCACATGTTTGAATATAGAAATGCAGAAGCTGTTTTTCTTTTTTTCACCCAACAGATCAAACCACATTTCTGTATGAGGTCAATTGAAGTTTCACTTTGACTCACAGATCGGAGAAGTGGCTATTATTAGATATCTCACTCTGTTTTGTGTAGTCTCAAGTTAGATATGGCCAATAATCATCAGGAGCTATTTTATGAAATAACAGTTATCCACTCAAGAACAAAAAACAAGGCAATGAGGTTGTATTTATTTGGATCCCAGCACATACAGGCATTATAGGAAATGAATATAAAATATTAGAATGATAAAATAGCCAATCAATCTTCGGAAAAGTATAAAGAATTATGATGCTCAAAACAAAAACAACAACAACAAAAATATTTGAAACAATAAACACTTAATAGGGAAACATCCAAATGGATTCTGTGGACACTGGCCAAATGCCATAGACCACAGAACATGTACTTGATATTTGCAGGAAATATGAAATGGAGAGGAAGGATATGATAACAGACATGAAAAGAAAAGACTAACAGAACGTGGAGTAAAGAAAATGGAATGTGGTGGGAGTGGACAAGGAAGGAAATACTTGATCTGCTTTCTAATAAATACAAGATTAAAGACGAGAATATGACATGTTCCTTATTGTAAAGTGTTACCAAGTATTTTTATGGTTTGTGGTTGTGTCATTAGTCATGTGCTTGTAGAAGAAGCTTGGAATGGAAGGTGAATGTTGTAGAAAGTGCCTTTGTACCTTGTTATGTCTCTCATTCATTTTGTTAAAATGCATGAGTTCTTTTTTTCTTCTTGCTAAATTATGCGTATTTAAGTGAAGGGTTGAGATATATGGTTGTGCTGATGTTTTTAGTCAGTATTCATCATCAGTGAAAGCATGCATTTCATTGCCCCATAATGAACTTTTGTATGTGTACATTTAGACCATCTGTGGTTTTTAAATAAAATCTCTGTAAATGGTGTAAATGTGGTTTTATTCAGCTGTCAATTCAGGCTAATTCTGAATCCATAGTTTATTCTTATGACACCTTTTCAAATATAGGATAATTCATAAATGTTTATCAGTTTGATAGGTAATATTCAGTTTTCAGTTCAATTCTACAGTGATATATACAGGTGCATCTCAATAAATTAGAATGTCGTGGAAAAGTTCATTTATTTCAGTAATTCAACTCAAATTGTGAAACTCGTGTATTAAATAAATTCAATGCACACAGACTGAAGTAGTTTAAGTCTTTGGTTCTTTTCATTGTGATGATTTTGGCTCACATTTAACAAAAACCCACCAATTCACTATCTCAACAAATTAGAATATGGTGACATGCCAATCAGCTAATCAACTCAAAACACCTGCAAAGGTTTCCTGAGCCTTCAAACTGGTCTCTCAGATTGGTTCACTAGGCTACACAATCACGGGGAAGACTGCTGATCTGACAGTTGTCCAGAAGACAATCATTGACACCCTTCACAAGGAGGGTAAGCCACAAACATTCATTGCCAAAGAAGCTGGCTGTTCACAGAGTGCTGTATCCAAGCATCAAAAAATGCAGATGAGCTGAAGGCCACTGTCAAAGAAACCTGGGCTTCCATACCACCTCAGCAGTGCCACAAACTGATCACCTCCATGCCACGCCGAATTGAGGCAGTAATTAAAGCAAAAGGAGCCCCTACCAAGTATTGAGTACATGTACAGTAAATGAACATACTTTCCAGAAGGCCAACAATTCACTAAAAATGTTTTTTGTATTGGTCTTATGAAGTATTCTAATTTGTTGAGATAGTGAATTGGTGGGTTTTTGTTAAATGTAAGCCAAAATCATCACAATGAAAAGAACCAAAGACTTAAACTACTTCAGTCTGTGTGCATTGAATTTATTTAATACACGAGTTTCACAATTTGAATTGAATTACTGAAATAAATGAACTTTTCCACGACATTCTAATTTATTTAGATGCACCTGTAAGTGTGACAATTTTATTTGTGTTTTTGTAGGGTTGCTTCCTGCATATATTTATAAAACAAAATGAAAACGGCAACATAACAAACTGAGACAAATTAAAACCAGTGTCATTTTTATTAAACAATATGTAAAATAGATGGCATTAAAGAATACAAATATTATATTGATATTGTATAAAAAAAATCAACATGTATTCATTGTTTGGCCACCAGATGGCCTCAATACACCAGATTCTGGAAATTAACCTTTTATGATCCAGTTTAGAGGCCAACACAGAGTGCTGCATGGGATGATTATTTATTTATTTATTTAATGCTTAAAATAAGCTCTGTGGTGGTGACTCAAGATATTTTCTTTATTATGACCTCTAAGGATAAGATGCAATATATATATATATATATATATATATAAAAGAAAGAAAATAACTATGATTTGAATGGGAAAAAAGACACTCTGAGGCCTTCTATGTGCTCAATATTTGCTTCGAAACCATGCTACTTTTAAGGTCACAAATTAATTTTCCACCCTTATGAAGAATTGATATTTATCAGGGCTGTAAGGGTCTGTGAAAGCATGCTGTAATCACTACTTGTTTGTAAATGCACAAATATATATGACATATGCACTGAAATGCATGCAATAGAACATCCATAAGAGTTGAGCTCACAGTGCTGATGCTGTTTAGCTGCTGTCCTAATATTGTGTTGGAGTCCACTACAACAGGTTTTAATGCATCTAAGGTCAGAAAACATTGTAATTTTCTCAGAATATACATTTAATATTAGAGTCATTTGCCAATGATTTCAAAACGATTCGTTCCAAGCAAGTTCGGAGCAAACCCCTCCCTTCCATAAGCCTACACTGCTCTGATTGGTCAGCTGGCCAAGCCTGTTGTGATTGTCACAGAGAGGAGTGCTTGAGCAAGTTAGCGAGTGCTACCATTGACAAAGCACCTTTACATAAAACAATAATATACTGCTCCAATCCGTTCTTATAATAATGACATAAAATACAAAAACACTTATGCAAGCGAATAGTGCCCACAGCTAAAGTTTAGCTGCTAAACTGTGAACACTTAAAACAATAATGGTGGATACGTTAGCCGAGTGCTAACATGACTAACTGATGAAACAATACAGTTTGTAAACCAAAATATGTCTACATTTGAAGAACGACAGACAAAAGACACTCCTTCTTAAAGGGGTCATATGATGTTGTTAAAAATAACATTATTTTGTGTATTTGGTGTAATGAAATGTGTTTATGCAGTTTAAGGTTAAAAAAACACATTATTTTCCACATACTGTACATTATTGTTTCTCCTCTATGCCCCGCCTTTCTGAAACGCGTCGATTTTTACAAAGCTCATCGGTCTGAAAAGCGAGGTGTGCTCTGATTGGCCAGCTATCCAGTGCATTGTGATTGGCCGAATACCTCAAGCATGTGACGGAAATGTTACGCCCCTTAACATACTGTGATGCCCTGTCCCGGCTGGAGCGACGAGACAAAAACATTAAAGGGGTTATATGATGCGATTTCAAGCTTTCCTTTCTCTTTGGAGTGTTACAAGCTGATTGTGCATAGATAAGATCCCTGAAGTTGCAAAGACTAAAGTCTCAAAACCAAAGAGATATTCTTTATCAAAGTTAAGACTCTGCCACGCCCCCCTAAAACGGCTCGTTCTAACACGCCCCCACATGTCTACGTCACTATGTGGGAAGATTTGCTCCAGGCATGACGAAGCAGATATCGTCCTCTTTTGGAAGTCCAAACAAAGTAGTTTCGCTTTCACTACAAAACACACAGCGCCTTCACGACAAGGTGGCGGCGGCAACAACAAAACAACAGCGAGAATAAAAGTTATGCCTTCTTTCTTTGCTTGAACAATTTGAGACTTTAGTCTTTGCAACTTTACAGATCTTCTTTATGCACCAAGAGCTTGTAACACTCCAAAAAGAAAGGACAAATTGAAATCGCATCATATGACCCCTTTAACTTTTAATCAGAACGCAGAACAGCTGTATCAAAGGCACACCAGCCTAACTAACTCGCTCGTCTGTCCAGCATTAACCCTATAACTGCCGGTGTTCTGACAAATAATGCTACCTATGAGATTATGCTACCAACCCTGTATTTATCCTACTGTAAGGGTAGGTTTAGGGTTGGGGTAGGTGTACATGTTAATAAAGCCTCACACCCAGGGCCATATATAATTCTTTTCAGACACCAGTTGCTTGTCACATTCAAATTGGTTGTCATAGTAATGACACTAATTTGTGGAGATTCAGTGCATTGAGTTCCACAAATCTGAATGCATTATTTGTAAATTGACTGTTAAGATAAACATTTTGCACAATTTAGTATCTGTAATATCATTGTGTTGCCACTAGATGCCTGTATAGCCCTATGTAACAAGCCCTAGTGGCTAAGACATTGCATATAATTTACACATAAATTAATTTTATTACATTTTGATTTGGATACTATATACTATACTACTACATATTGTTTAGATATTATCAATGGCTACTTTTTTGTCTTTATCTGTTTTTTGTTCAATTTTTTTGTTTTGTTTCTTGAAACATTGATTTAAAGTGTCAGTTATTGCATTCATATTTCAGTCAAACCTATAAAACCCCTTTGTTACCCCAAACTACATATAAAAGCTTTATCAGTGGCATAAACGTAACCGATGCAGCTACTTAATTATTTACTACTCGTTAACGCGTTAACTTTCCCTTTAAATAACGTGACGCTCTGCCCTCTGACGCTGCTCCTATTAAGCGCTGTTGGGAGTGAATAGGCTTGTTTGAGATGCGCCTTGTAAGTGCAAAGCAGATCACAATTCTGAAAACAAAATAACAAATTACAAACGCAAATGCAAGTCTAAAAAACATAATAACAAGTCAGTCTGTCAATCAACGTATACAGGAAGAACCAGCCGAAGAACAGCAGAGTCGTGGTAGAAAGTTCGGAGATGGTATTAAAGTAGCTCAGTTTAAATGTATTGTATGAATTGCCCTTACTATAGAATAAAAAATACGGGGTGTCTATTTACATTTAGTTAAAAGTGGCCATAAAACATCGGTTCCAGTGGCACAGATGGATAAGTGCTTGCCCTTAGCTTTTTGACGCGATCGACACAGGTTCGATCCCACCTTTTGTCGAAAGGCGCCCTAGGCGACCGCCTAGCTCGCCTATGCCTAGAAACGGCCCTCGTCGCTTGGTATGGTATTAGTGTTCTGTTTGTTTTACAGAGATGATTATTTACTGTAGAACTGATATGTGTTTTTGAGACACTCA
Source organism: Sinocyclocheilus anshuiensis (assembly GCF_001515605.1). Classification (NCBI taxonomy): domain Eukaryota; kingdom Metazoa; phylum Chordata; class Actinopteri; order Cypriniformes; family Cyprinidae; genus Sinocyclocheilus; species Sinocyclocheilus anshuiensis. The sequence continues at coordinate 128,799 of NW_015541030.1, read as the reverse complement.
CAACTGTCTGTGTTTATCTGTCTTGGGTTCAGGTCTGTCTTCAGCTGCTGTAGCAGGAATAAGTGCTGGCGTTGTTGGTGTTGTTGTGCTGGTGGCTGTGGCTGTGGCTGCTGGTGTGATTTACCATCGGCGCAGGAGCTGCCAAAATAATAAATAAAGAAATATTTAAAGAAATATAAAACAACAAAAATAAACAAATGCATAAAGAAATTTACAAAGAAATGTAATAAATACGTAAATAAAAAATAACACATTTGTATTTTTATTTCCTTATATATGTATCATTGCATTTGTCCACACTTACTTTTTCATTATTTCTACTTGTTTATTTCCACATGTACTTATTTTTTTTTTGTATTTGTCAACATTTATTTATTTCTACATTTATATTGTTTTATTTACATATTTCTACATCTACACAGTAGAGATGCACAGATTAACTGTTAATATGCTGTTCAAAAACATGAACCAATGATTTTCTTCGAATTAGATATCTGCATGTGACCCTCACCCGACTGTCACGTTACAATTATTCTAATAAAACAAAACGCATTGATTTTGAATTTATATGAAGTGTACAAAACAGTAACTATTTGCTCAAAAGTTGGAGAATTCCTGTTTATTTGTGTGCGTCTTGCTCAAACAAGCTCAGATTTCATTGTCAATGACAGACCTGCTGCTACATGAGTTTCATCAACAATAAACACAAGCTCTTATCAGTCACATCCGGTTCAGTTACATTAACTGTGATTAATACACTGTGATGGTTTCACACCCTTCCTGTGTCAAATGTGTTATCAGATCTGATCTATTGAAGTTGCGGTTTCTGTTCATGTTCAGCCAAATAACAAAAATCCCAACTGGACTTTTTATCCTGGACAAGAGTGTGTATGTTCACCCTATATACTGTACATACAGTTAAAATGTTATTAAATAGCTTAAACCATGATTTTGGCCATATTGCTCACTTCTAAGCCATTCATTCATTGATTAGCACTACTCAAAGGCCTCAAAGCTTCTTCCTTGCTAAAGCCAGAACTCTGAGCTTGATTGCTCCATCCTCATTACCATATGGACAAAAAAATGTAGAAAAACATTTCTTTGTAGATTAATTTTTGCATTTATTTATTTATTTTTGTTATTTTACATTTATTTATTTAGTATTCCTTATTACACATCAATTAGTGTTTGTTTTTTTTTGCCTTTTTTTTCAAAGCAGACATGGAGAGAAACAACCAAGAGCTTCTGTAGTAAGTCTATGAGGTGAGATACTTTACTGCTCTAGTATGTCTTTGTAGAAAACAAATTTTACTGACAATTTCACTGACTGGCTCATTACTTTCACCTCAGAGCCAGCTCCCATTCGTGACCTCACCCCTGAACATGTCCCTTCCCTGCACACTACACACTACCTCTTGGACCACCCGTTCCCACCCAATGTCCTGTCCACCCCATTGAGACCATCACTGCTGGTTCCATTACACTCTCAAGACTTACCTGTTTCACGGATACCTCACAGCTCCTTGGCTCCATCCCTGCCGATGTCTCCTTCCAGTTCTTCAGCTCCACCTCTTGACGCTGTGAAGTGGATCCCCTGGCTTTACCTCAGGCCTCCAGGCCCATTATTTCACCTAAGACCTTTAGGCCTCTGCTTTGGCTCAACTCTCCCTCAGCTTCATCATGGTCCGCCATCAATAAAGGGGTCATGAACTGCCTTTATTAATTATTTTGTACTGTTCTCTGAGGTCCAATTATAATGCTATCAAGATTTTTACATCAAAAACATCATAATTTCGAAGTAATAGCCTATTTTATGACTCGGAAGTAAATGCCCACTGCTATGATTGGCTTACAGTTGTGTATGTTTGACAGCGTACATTCCTCATAGATGGACGCTGCTGTGATTTAGATTAAAAACGCATAAATACTTGGTAAATTTTTAAACAATCTGTAATAACAGACAACGCAATAGTGAACACATAATAAAAACAGTTACTCACACTTGTGTGGTGTGACATCAGATCCAATTTAGTCAGCACAGCGTCATCTTTTAGTTTCAATCTGTCTAAAAATCCCACATTTAATTGTGGCTTGTTGGTAAACGAATCCGCGGTAAAATTAAGTAAACAAAGGACCAAGTTCTTAGTGACGCGATCTGGATCTTCATTAAAAATAAAGTTCATCCACTCATTCCTAACGTTAGGATCAGAAGGAAGGCAATGCAAAGACTGTTTTTACCATAGCTTGGCACTGTACAGCTTCTTGTTGTCTTCGGAGCATCTTTATCATTTGGTTTCTGCCTCTCTCGTTATTTACACTATATGTGCGAATCAGTGGGCGGGGCTAAACAGGCAGTGATGTAGAAGCAGGCATTGATCATCTTCTGCGGAGGCGGTGCTTATCCACACTATTACATCATAGAGTCCTACATTCCACAAGCTGTCGTTTTAGCAGACTGGTTCAATATAAGCTGTTTTTAGACTAACAAGAAAGTTTTGAGTTCTGAAACTTACAGTATGTTTTTATAATACAATGACCCTGTAAATGTCAAAAGATCAAGGCAATTTTGATTTCTCAGTTCATGACCCCTTTAAGGCTCCACTAGGCTCCTTCGTCCCTTGGGCTCCACCCCTTTTGGCTTCATTGTTCTCTTCCTTCCCTCCAGATCTGCCTCAGTCCTCATTCCCTCTGGTGTCACCCTGTTCTGTCAGACCCTTTTCTTCGCCTCTATCCCTGAAGCCGGCAGCATTGCCTAGGACTACCGTGCATAAGATGCCACGCTGGACCATTGCCAAAGCCCCCTCTCTCTACCTTTGTACAGTCTGATACGACACAATGTCAGGGTTATGTTATGTTTCATCATGTTTTAGTTGATGTTCCTATGTTTCCGTTCAATTTTCTATCGTCACTAAAGTCTGGAATAAACTACATGACGTTTGCTCAGATTTTTGCCCCAGTCTACAGTCTGGAGAAGCTGACGCTAGATACTGAAAGTCAAAGCCAGTCTGTAGATTTGATTTGACAGATTTCATAGAAAATTGGGTCATGTATGATGGTCACAGACTCCAGTTTTTTATCCTAAGACTATGAATCTGTCCAGTTGGAGGCGATCAGAAGTGTGATATTTTGAGCCGATTTTAGAATGCATATTGTTTTCATTTGTCAAGCGTTTTCTAGCAACAAGGCACACGTTTCTGTGTGAGTTTGATGTGATCAGAACAACATTAAAGTCTGATAGTGTATGATCCTTAGTTGTTTAGTGTATGATTCCCAGTTTTTATTCTATGGGGAAAAACAGTGTAATTGACAAAGTATAAAATGAATGCCAATACAGATTCAAATGAAATATTGAAGAATATTCACTTGATGGCCACAACTGTACTGACAATCTTCGATACAGTTCAGAGGAAAGCACTGGTAGGTGCACTCACATATTTTTATCTTAGTAGATTAAAACTATTAAAACTAAGAAATGTCACAATATTTATGGATTTTTATTCACCTTTTTCTTCAACGCAGAAGTAAGCCTATGGCCGAGACTTCCGGTTTGTTAGCCGCTATAGGGAAATAATGAGAAGAATAACAACGTGCACTAAACAGTAAAACTGTTTGCACTACAAACCTGTGTTCATAATTAAAATAATACATTAAAATAATATGGTAAGACACACCATTGTCAATATCAAGCAGAAAACGAACTGTTTTGTATAGCTAAAAATAGCTGGACCGGATGCTAGACCCATAGAATTTACAAATGTGGATGTGGCCCACTCTTACGGGAAAAAAATGTGGATAGAAATAAACAAACAAACATTTAGTTCAGTTGAACAATGAGCACTAGGCTACAATTCTAAACCAAAGTATCTGCTCCTGAAAAGGAGCTGCAGAGTTGCAATACAGGTCAGCTGGAGTCAGATTTTACTTTTTACTCATTATATAATTATAATGGGTAAATATCATTACTTTTTTTACTCATTATATCATTTCTACTTTTTATCTCATAAATGGGCTTCCATAGTGTCATCCATAGGACTGTATGTTTCTACAAGAAAGAATATAATCAAAATGTTAAGAGCCATAGCAGGTTAAATCAGGTAGCCTATAGGAAATACTTAACTCATCATACACAGCAAGACTGAAACTCTTGCTCACACTGTTGCTCTGTAGTTTATAGAGTCCAGCATGTTTTTTTTTGTGATGTTTGTGATGGTCAGAGATCCGGTTTGATGATTCACCTTCAGTCTGTCTCTGAATTTCCCATTAGCATCATCATATATAGTAACACAGTCGGCCATTACATTGATTTGAACTATTAAAGTGTTTTTAGTTCCAAACCTCCACAGAATCAGATGATCATACATTATTTCAGTAACTTTAATGTTTAGAGTGACTGAATCTCCCTCCGTCAATGACACTGATGTCACTTCATCTGTATCACCAAACACACCTAACAAAACAGATTCACAAATTTAGGGTGTGTGCTGGGATCTCACAAAGAGCTTAAAAAATGTGGAGTCAAAACAGCGGCAGGAATTCTTCCGTTGCATACAAATGAAGATCAAAGGTCACACTATTTTTGGTGAATTTGGGAATTTTGGTCTAGTTTTTAATACAGTTCACCAAAAAAACCACACTATTAACAGTAATCAGTGTAAACAAGCAGTTCATAACAACATTGTTATAACAAAATTAGGACTTTACAAAAACAATATTTTAAAATAAAAAAGCAAGAGCAAGAAGTGATGTCTTAAATGATTATGATTGTAACTTAACAACCAGATGCCACAAGCAGAAAAAAACAAACATGTGAACCATTTTCAGATTACAGCACTTTAAATATGTGAACACTTCTGTGACAGACAGCTTGTGAACTATAGGACAGTGTTAAACTCTGATATAGTGTTGCTCGTGATTCCTCAACCAATAATATTTGACCACCACCCATCCATTGCACATGCTCTTCTTGCGTGCATTGGTTGTAATTCTCCCATCTTATTCTCACACGTAGTAGCAGGCCCGATGTTGCATATCACTATCACAATTTTTTATTTTTTTTGCAGAATGCAGAAGCTGTTTGTCCAGCAAACAGATCAAACCACAACTCTGTAAAGATGTCAGTAAGAGTTTCACTTTGAATCACAAACTGAGCTGCACAAGCATCACATGCATTCAAGTGAATAACATTCATGTTTGATCTGTGGTTCTTCTGTGCTTTGTTATATTATACATTTTTGTATAACTAAAGATTCATTCAAATGCTCTGAATTTGCTTTGAAATGTGCTGCTCATTAATTTATCAACATTTTAAATCCACAGGCAGCTTTGTCACCCATGGAACACACTTGCCTTGCTTCCTTTCCTGTTGACTTAGCTCCTTCTTCCAAGAATGCGAGCAAAGGAGAATGGAGGAATCAAGCGAATCGATTTTTGTAAATCAGAATATCCTTGATCACTCAAGTGTCACTTCAGTAGTCCATTCGATGACAAATGGCATGTCAATCTATTTTAACGATGACCCGACTACCTTTCTGGGTCTTTAACGTGTCTGTTGTGTTGCTGTCTATGCAGGGTCAGAAAGCTCTCGGATTTCATCAAAAATAACTTAATTTGTGTTCCGAAGATGAACAGAGGCCTTACGGGTTTGGAATGACATGAGGGAGAGTAATTAATGACAGAATTCTCATTTTTTTGGGAACTATCCCTTTAACGATACTTGGCCGTTTTCCTCTACAATATACAAAAATGTTTAAAACGTTTAAAAATGAATGTTTCTAATTAGTAACTAGATAAGAACGTATGGTGTGTGCATGTGTGTAGTTTACAATACAGACCAAAACAATTCACCCTGTGCAACCCCTCTAGACATGCCCCTGTGCAGTCATTCTGAAAATGAACTGAATATATTAATAATAATAATAATAATAATAAATGTTGCTTGTGAATGTGGGTGAAGATGCATTTATACCTATGCATTAGACACACTCCAAAAACATTACATTGCATTCAAGGTGCACATTTTCAGTTCATGCATTTCCTACATGAATGCATTCACTATATGTTAGATTAACTTTTAGGTAGATGATCTGAAGCCTTTATGCTATCGATCGCCAATTGGAAACTGGTGCACTGTGGTGTGTAGCACCAGGAGAATTAATAAAATATATGAACACTATATAAAGTATGTACTGTAAATGCAGCATGCAGTTTCAGTGAGAAAAACAAAGCATGTTCACAACAGATGTGGAAACAAGCCTGAATGTGTCGAACTAGAGCTCACCCAAACATGTTCAATACCCCGCTGCAGTGAACCACATTCTGTTTAAACAGACCAATAGAAAACCACAGCTCATGCTTTTGTTTTTGTTTTTCTAGCACAGAGAATGAACATGATTCAGTGAATGCAATAGCTGTGTTGAAGTGAAACTTCTGTGGTCTCTTTTATTTTCAAGAAATGTTTGATATGAAGAGTAAAAAACCTGTGTGTATTATTGGATGCCAGAAGCATTTGTCAGTTGTTTGTTGGTAAAGAGTGTCTTTTATTTCCTCTCCTGTTGATACAAACCTCACAATCGGACTTCTTTTTCATGAAAACAGCTTTACAGACTCTATTTCACTCAGGCTGAGTGTTATGTATTTATCTCATGACACTAATACTTCCTGTTCTGGTGTGTATATAGAGACACTGCCTCAAATAGAAGACTTCATTAGAAATAATAAAAGAAAAGATGCTACAGTGCAAACTTACAATCATTTTAATTTCACCTGTGTCATATAATATTGTATGTCACTTTATAGCAAATCATAATAAATGCTGTATATTGTGATGACAGCTAGTGTGTGGTCACTGATGGGGAGGATCCACACGCATGCTGGATTAATAACACACTTCAGAGATTTTCATTATAATATTATAATGTTGCAGTGCTCAATGACAATGGTTTATGCTGTACTTCTGGTCAGCTTGTGTTTTGGCAAAGGTTGGTACGTTACAAATGAATTTATAGCAATGTTTTTACTGATTTAGTTCATGCTTTCTTTTTTATATTGAGAAATATGCTGGATTTGCATTTGTTATTCCCAGATAAAAGAGTCACTCTACTGAAGCTGTTGGACTGAAACTATTGCATTTAGATTGCCTCGTCTACTTGGTTTTTTGATTCTACTTTAGTTTAATGCTGTAAATGTGTTTATATTCAACCACCATTAAAATCTCATTCTAAATTCTGATTCTGTTTATTTTATTCTGACACCCTGCAGTTATAGCCTGTGAATGATTCATAGATGTATATCAGCTCGGTAGGTAAATATTCAGTGTTCAGTTCAATTCTATTGTGATTTATTGGTGTAACAAATATTACGTTTGTATTTACATTGCTGCATACAATTATAAAAATAGCAGTATAACATAAATTAATAAAAACTGAAAACAGTGTAATTGACAAAGAAATGTACAATGCATAGTATTAAACAATAAAATGAAACATTAAAGAATATTCATCGTTTTGGCCACCAGATGGCCCTTAATACACCAGACTGGGGGTAATGAACCTTTTCCAGTCGAGTTCAAAGGAGAGCATTGCAAAGCTTCGTTTTAACATCACTAAACAATTAAACCACATATATTTTCACCTTTACGATTAACACTCCAATATATGTCAGAATATTTATATCTATATGTAACCCTGGACCACAAAACCAGTCTTAAGTCGCTGGGGTATATTTGTAGCAATAGCCAACAATAAGCATCGTATGGGTCAAAATTATAGATTTTTCTTTTATGCCAAAAATCATTAGGATATTAAGTAAAGATCATATTCCATGAAGATATTTTGTAAATTTCCTACCGTAAATATATCAAAACTTAATTTTTGATTTGTAATATGCATTGCTAAAGACTTCATTTGGACAACTTTAAAGATGATTTTCTCAATATTTTGATTTTTTTTGCTCCCTCAGATTCCAGATTTTCAAATAGTCGTATCTCGGCAAAATATTGTCCTATCCTAACAAACCATACATCAATGGAAAGCTTATGATGTATAAATCTCTTTTTTTATTGACCCTTATGACTGGTTTTGTGGTCCAGGGTCACATATCTGTTCTATTTTCTTTTAACCTCTAGCGGATCTGACGTCATTGACCAGAAGAACAGCGGCCGCAGTAGCCACGCCCATTAGATCAGTGACGACCAATCGGATCACAGCTTCATGGATGTGGACTTCTGGCTGAATAAATAATAACATATTCTGATATTCCACCTCCAGAGGTAACAAAAAAAGTTGAGTTCAACTTTGTCCTTTTCCCGAGAAATAAAGCAGTTACTGCTGACGAAAACATGATTTTTTACTGACATATATGTTTTGATTTACTGAAAGCGTTGAGTTGAATATTTAACCAGTTAATTTGTGATGTTTTGTATTTTCTTTTGTCTTTAGGCATGTTGAAACATGCAGAACGATTTTGAGTAAATCCATTGTGAGAATTTATCCATAGGCCCAGTGTTCGAACTATACTGTGGACTTTGGGGGAGCCCACTTGTTTTTTGTTTTTTTTATAACGGGGGACGGGGGTTTCGTGCGCATGCCTCAAAAGAGGGCTTACAATGACTTACAAAAAATGGGGAAAAAAAGTCCTTCAACCACACGCTAATGACGCCTTAGCAGTGTCTGTGTCAAATGTCGACCACAAACATCTAGCAAGAAGTTCAAATGGAACCTATTTGTCCACTAGCAGATCTGCACAGATGTAAATAAATTAGCCTCTATTTATGGAATGAGGATGCAAAATGTTTCTTGTTGTTTTGGGGATTTGTTTAAAAGCAAAACATTATTTAAGAGGCTATAAGAGTCAAAAAGGAAAATGTTGCAGTGGTCCACAAGATTTAAATAATGTGTTAAAAGTCCTTATATTACATGGCACATTCTTTAAGAGAGAATTTCATTAGTCCACCACTGAATATCGCACTTCAACAATCCCAAAGCTCAATAAACAAGTTTTAAACAGCTCAGATGAAACTACCGACTCTGAGGTTGTCGCAGCAACCAAAGCGGGTCTGGTACGTGTTTGATCATCTTCTCTTGGCGATAGGTGCATATTCCACACGATCCTCCTCTTTAACATCCTGTAAAAAACACAAGATAGCAATTTCAATTAAATAATGAAGAATTCATTCAATCTTATGTATGTCCGTGACATAATTTTTGTTTGTTTCTAAAAGCATTGTAAGAGTCACAGAAGCATGTACAGTATGTGAAACTCTGAAGATTTGGACTTTTGATGTCATAGGAAATACTTCATGAGTGAGCACTGGAAATATGAACTAATGCAGATCTGTTACGCTTTAGGTACACGGTAGAAGGGTTGTGAGTATTATGACATATGAGTCATTGTTTCACTCGCTGAACTGATCTTGTGACTTTTAAACATATTTAATATGGTGCTGTTTCACGCTTTTGTTTCTGTCATACAAAAGCGCACAAACTGTTGAAATAATACACAGATACCCAACATAAATTAGTAATGAACTATCTTACCAGTTTCTGTGGTTTTCTTTTGTAGAACGTAGGCTCAATGTAAGTGATCTCGTCTTCATTAGTCTCAACTGTTTCAACAACAATAACTGATTAAAACAACATAGCATTTCTGTGTTTTTCAGTGTGTTTTAATGAAGCATCTGTAAGAAGATGATTAAATAGTGCTGCCCGTTGTCACTATATATATATATAAAATCATAATTGCTATTGAAAGTACTTTAACCTCATTGATCTGAGTTTATGCGCCTCAGTTTTTAGGTGAAGAAAAGTGTTATTTTTGAATAATTTTGGCAATGTCTCTCTATATATATATATATATATATATATATATATAATCATAATTGCTATTGAAAGTATTTTAACTAATTTAGCCTCATTGATCTGAGTTTATGCGCCTCAGATTTTGGGTGAAAAAAAGTGTTATTTTTGGATAATTTTGGCAATGTTCTCTTAAAACCTGAGGTCCATAAGCTCAGCTCAATAAGGCCTATGATCAATCATTACCAAAAAGAAACATAAAACCAGTGATAACTGGAGAAAAAAAAGTTTGTTGATAAAAATATTGAATACAATATTTGGTAATAATATAGCAAAACTAGAAATTTATAACACAGTTTTTTGTAGGCTGGTCTTTTTTCCGGCACTGTTTTTTTTTTTTTAGACTGGGGAAGTGGAAAAAGTTTGGGAAAAGTCCCCCAAAAGTACAAAAATTGTCCAATGTTTGGGAAAGTTGTTATATCATGTGCGAGCAAAGTCAGTATGTTTTAGTCCAATGTGAGAACTTGAATTAGCATTTTCATGAAAAAGAAATCCTCTCTGGGTCAAAATTGCCGCAACACAACTTGAGGGTTAAAAGGAACTAAACTATTATTTGTTATAACACTTAATAATTTAACAAATTTATTAGCTATTAATAGATTTAACACTTGCCTTCTTTATCAGTTTTTTTACATTTCCTGCAAATACAAGAGATCCCGACTGCAGCAACAATCAGCAGAGATCCAGCAGCAGCAGCAGCAGCAGCAGCAGCAGCAGAGATCGGCACTGTTTTAGATGCTGAGTCTTTAACAATACAGAGAAACAGTCATTAGTGTGTTCAACTGATAAGTGAACATCAGAGTTAGTAGTATTTTGCTGCTTTACATTTAAATTAATTTTCAAAGTTTTTAGTTTATTCCAATTTCTACTGTGGTTTACAATAAAATTACATTGAATGTGTTTTCATTTCAAGCTGAAAGGCAGCAAAGGGTGGTGATGTTCTATAGCTAGGCTTATAAATATGCACATATGTATATAATTAATCCAAACGATAGAGATGTTTGTTGAATTTTAAAAAAAGAAATAAAGAAAAAGAAGGAGCATAGCTCAAGAATTGACAAGACATGTTGAACATGTCTTTTATCAATGAAACCAGCTCCAGTCATTATAATCAGCTAAAAACACAATCATACACATAGTAAATAAACACATCAGCGCGGCTATGATGATGATGAAGAACAGTTTGAAGAGTTACTGCTGATGACAGGAATGGGCAGATGAGCTGAGAAATATTAGAAACATTGGAGTAAATCATGCTGTTTCTTGTGGTGTGAGATTCTGTGATGTCATTCAGTGAGTGTTTGTGATTTAAGTTTTTTTTTTATTATTACATGGTCTGAAGTAAAAATGAATGTGTATCTTAAATGTTATCATTTTTAAGACTTAAAAGGCTGTATATACTGATATTTAACTCACCATGGACAGTGAGACTGAAACTCTTGCTCACACTGTCGGTCTGTAGTTTATAGAGTCCAGTATGTTGAGTTGTGGTGTTTGTGATGGTCAGAGATCCAGTTTGATTGTCCAGCTTCAGTCTGTCTCTGAATCTCCCATCAAGAACATCATCGTATACAGTCATGCTGTAGTCCATTACATTGATTTCAGCTATTAAAGTGTTTTCAGATCCAAACCTCCACAGAATCAGATCATCATCCGCCATTTCAGTGAAACCAGAGTTTAGAGTGACTGAATCTCCTACCGTCACTGACACTGACTGCACTGCAGGAACACCAATTTTACCAGAAATAAAAAGGAAGATTTGTCAGAGATTAAAAGGTAAACAAATTCGTGGCGGTGAAGTAGTTTGTATATTTATATAAAAACACGTGTCCTTTGCAATAAGAGATTCTGATTCCACACAAATAATCAACAATAAAACAATTTATGGGCAAAGAAGTTATTTTGAGAATGTAAAACTCTCATTACTTTACATATTTAATGGGATATTCACATGAATCCATTTTTATGGAGTTGGTGAGCTCATATGAACAGGCTGACTAAACTTGTCCTTAATTTGATTTCCTGTGATGATAGACCTAAATCCAATAATATCCCTGTTCGATTTTAGAATATCTTTTTTAATGGATAGCAAATGCAAATCTATCTTATTATAATATAAAGCAAAGCTTGAACTAAATCAGCAAAAACATTAAATTAAAAAGCATAAAACATACATTTCCAACTTACCTTCCAATTGCAACAAGCACAAGCAGAACAAAAGGACAACATGAACCATTTTCTTTGAGCATGCCAACATTATAATGAAAATCTCTAGAAGCAGGCTGTTTAGACAGAAGTGTGATATAAGTGTGTGTGTGTGTGTGTGTGTGTGTGTGTGTGGATCCTCCCCCAACAGGATTCGACCACCCTTCACTGACCACACACTAGGGTTTCACTTAAATTACAGCTAATATAGCATTTATTAAGACTCACTGCATAGTGGCATAAAACATTCTCCAACACAGGCAGATGTTAAATAATTATTGCAGTTTATTATTTCAGCCTGTCATTATTTTTTTGGAGCCAGTGTCTCTCTGCGTGTATACCTATATATTACACAGACCAGAACAAGAAGTATTAGTGTCATGGAATAAATGTATAACTTTACTTATAATGCTCAACCTGTGTGGAATAGTCTATGTTAGTGTCTATGGGTCATAAGTAAGAATAATATTGTGTACCTTTGACTCTTTTTGGACTATTTCTCAAACATCAGTAAAGTTTTTTTTTGTAAAAAGGAAGTCAGATTGTGAGATTCATATTTAAAAGAAAGGAAATTAAGATACTTTTTACCCACAAACTACTGACACACGCATAAACTCGCATCCAGTAATACGCACAGGTTTTCCAGCCATCTGGTCAAACTACATTTCTCTGTAAATAAATGTGGCCACAGAATGTTTCACTTTGACAAACAGAGCTGTGGTGTCGCATTAGGTGATTCGCGTTCACTCTCTTCGCTAGAAAAAAAATAACAAAAAAAAATTAAAAAAAAATAAATAAATAAACCTTGCGCTGTTTTTTTTTTTTCTTGGCCTGTTTCATTTGAGTGTGGTTATAAACAAAAATCTTGTCTGTGTTCGAATGCAACCACAGTGGTGGGCTGAAAATGTTGCTTATTTTATAATTCTTATGTTTTCAGGATTTTACACATTCGGACCTATTTACAAATCAGTTGTGAACATGTTTTAATTTTCTCATGAAGCTGCACTGATATGCTATATAGCAACTACATAAAAAAATATATACTAATTGAAAATGTGCAACTTGCTTGTGTTAAAAGTTGCTTCGGACAAATTACGCACGGGCGTAAAAGCATCACCCACATTCACAGGATAAAGTTAGGCTACTCCATGAATTGCATAGTGATTCAGTCCATTACAACAGTTTTCTTTCGGCGAGCTTCCCGTGAATCAGACAGCACTTCCGTTGTTATGTTTTAAATCCCCTTTACTATTTCTGGTAGCATTCACACAGGCCAGTTTGAACGAAACGAAAGGAAACAAAACGAAACGAAACTTTGCCATTGATCACGTGATTTTTGGAGAAACGATGCAATACGAAACTTAAATTGCGCTGCATACTCAATATACGCACTTTTCTCTTTGTTTCATACGTAACATCACTAAAAAATGGTCTTCACTGGTTTAGGCTGGTCTCCCTGATTAACTAGATGAACTCCTTTAAAGCAGCAAACAGACCCCTTTGCTGCACACTAGCTAAATCCAGCAAACAAGCTGAGGCTGGTTTAAGATGTTTTTCAGCAGGGCTAACAAGTCGAAAATAGTCACTTATAATTATGACAAAATTGCATTGTGGATATCATACTTCATGTTATAATTTTTTTGTAATTGTTATGAGTTGACATTATACAACGCTTTGCCCCGCCTTCGGAAATAAAAGCACACACACACACCTAGGTTATATCACAATCATGTAAAGGAACATCGCAACCAATACGTAATACATGTCCTTTATTGTTTCTTCTCCTTTTTCTTTACGTGTTTTTTTTTTTCTATCTTTACACTTAATTACAAAAACAAGTTAAAAGCAACTAGCCTACTTTCTAATCGTTGAAAAGAAGGACATCACGGTTAGAATAGTAGACATTTTGTCTTAATTCAATTTATTTGATTGACTTGGTGAAGAAGAAAACAATGGAAGTCTTTGTCTTGCTCACTCTGTTTGTTTTTGTCGCTGAAGGTAAGTTAGTCTATACTTGAATTTTCAACCTTTTCTGTTTTGCACGATCGGTTTAATTTCACATCAACTCGGTCTTTCTCTTAACCCGTTGTCTTCTGTTTTTCTCGTCGCTGTTTTGAATAATTTCGTGTCATTTAGGGAATTTAAGTAACATGATTTTCAGTCTTGAAAAAAAAAATAGATGACTAACTTTTAAAACTTTTTTTTTTTTTTTTGC
>NW_015541030.1:105354-114505 GCF_001515605.1 Sinocyclocheilus anshuiensis | reverse complement strand
AGTTTTTAAAAAAAAAAAAGATGACTAACTTGTAAAACTTTTTTTTTTTTTTTTTGCAACTGGCCACAGTTCTTATGGCTTTGGTTCTATTTAACTTGTACATCTTTCTGTATGTTTTAGTCATTCACTTTTAAAAAATAAATAAATTACAAAATGTAGCTGATGCATGGTGCATTATAATTTTGCATTTGACATAGGCCTATCTGTGTCATATCAAATAAAACTGAGAATGTTTTAAAATAAACAGTAGTTTATTTATTTATTTTAATGTGCATCAAGAGATCATGCAATGTATTTTAGTCCATCACGGTTTGAGTGTCTGAGGCTGTAAAAAAATATTTTCCACCTTAGAGATTTTGCGATCTGAAATCTTCTATCTGTGACGTTTAGTTTAGTTTCTGTTTCCATTGCCATGGAGTTTCCATTCTTGCTTGTGTTTGTATGTTCGTTCCGTGACTGGGAATAATTTGTTTCTACAAGTGTGTTTCAATAAGAGTGTTCGACTTGAAACAGCGCTGCGCAGGCCGATCGTTGTATGACATCAAAGTACCATGAGAGCTCTGGGGCCCTATCATACACCCGGCGCAATGCGGCGCATTGTTTAATCATTTTCCCGTCCTGCGCCGCATTGTTTAAATAGCAAATGCATTTGCGCCCATTTGTGCGCCCATTGGCGTGCTGGTCTAAAAAAGAGGTGTGTTCAGGCGCATTGTTGGCGCGTTGCTATTTTGAGGCAACTGAAAATAGACTGCGCCATAGATCAACTCAAACCTGGTCTAAAGTCTGGCGCAATATTTTTTTTTTTTGTTATTTAAAGAGCGCAATAGTAATATGCGCCTATAGGCGGGTGCACAACACGCCTTCACTTTGCTTATTAGACACACAGAGACGCACAGCAGCACACAAACATTTTTAAAAATGAAAAATTACATTCTGCCATGTAAATAGCGAACCCGCCATGGCGCGAGCGCACCTGGCTTTTAAAGGGGATGGGAGATGAGACTATGATTGGTTTATTGCATGTTACGCCCAAAAAAACACCATGCGCCTGGGCGCGCTGACCGTTTTCCCATCGTTAAACTAGCAAAAGTGGATTCAGACACTCCTTGAGTGCACCTGCGCTGTGCACTTTAGACCATGCGCGTAGATCGTTAAAATAGGGCCAGACGGCTCCTACACCGATCGGCCTGCACAGCTCTGCTTCAAGGCGAATACACTTATCACGTGGTACAATTAGGAGCTCTGAAGGTGCGTTCACGCCATATCTTAATTACCGTGATTACGAGATACCAAGTTGTAAAAAGCGTTCACGTCCTTGTAGAACTCGTAATGAATTGTGAATTGGGAGTTTTCTGAGAGCTACAACTTGTACCACCTGACCACCTTAGATTCTTTTGGCACTATGTTTAGGCATTGATACCCTTAGTCCGAGTCCAAGAATGTGAACAGCTGCAAGTAGCACATCATGTGTTATCATCTCGAAATTACAGTAATTACATGGCGTGAATGCAACATCAGAAAATCCCATTTTTCAAGCTGGAATTACGAGCTCTGTGAGGACATGAACACTTTTTACATGTTGAAACCTCAAAATTAAAGTAATTTCAACATGGCGTGAATGCATCTTTAGCTTCGCTTCTCCTCATTTTGCCTACCTGCCATGACGCCGTCTACCAGATTTCCCATAATCCAACAAATTGCCATGGTGTTGAATTCCTTTTAAAATGCACACGCTCACTTAAGTACTTATTGTTTATTTTTGTCTTCAGGTGTGTTTGGATCGAACTTGGTGTCAGTGATGGAGGGAGATTCTGTCACTCTAAAAAGTGATGTTACCAAGCAAGGACGTGACAAGATGCTGTGGTATTTTAACGACACTCTCATTGCCCTGATCAATGGAGATCCTACTAAGAGTTGTCTGTACGATGGTGAAGGCGGGGTATTCAGAGGCATACTGGAAGTGGACTTTGAGACCGGATCTCTGACCATCACAAACATCAGACCTGAACACACTGGACGCTTTGAAGCAAATTTCATCAAAAGCAAGAGCTCAGGAACCAGCCAAAGCTTGAACCGAAACGGCAAGTGTGACAGCACAAAAGTCATCAAAAAAATGATCAACATCGGCGACACCGTAAAGACATTCAGTGTGTCCATCAGTGGTGAGTCATATAGTGTTGATTCAGTCATTAGTGACGAGTCATTCAATCATATGCCCTGCTGTATTTTACAAACAATAATTGTGAATTATTCAACATTTTAATGATATTTAAACTATTATAATTGCTCCTTTAAGACCCTTTATCAAATATATTATTATAATTGATCACTTTGACTGTTAATATGTTGTTGTTGTTTTTTTTCCCCACAATGCAACCAATATTAGTAACAAAACACTGCAGGGTTTTAAAAGATTTTCCCACAGATAAATAGAAAATGTTTAGAAATGTTTTTAGAAAAATGAATGAATTAAAAAACAATGCTAAATGCAAATAATATTTTTTCATTATTATTTCCTTGTGTTTTCCTGCCTCTCTGTCTGGTCCTGACAAACCCAATGAAGAATCGGACAATGTGGAGAAGAAACAAGAGCATGAAAGGAGTATGTTTTCTCCTCGCTTTCTTTTTTTATTTATTTACAATAGATTACACCACATATATTAGTTTATTTATAAAGACACATTGTTCTAAAAGGTGACAGCTTCCATATATTCCCCTTCTGCCAGTCATGTTCAGGTGTGCCAGTTTTGATTTTAGTGTTAGTATTATTACTATATTGTTATTTTTTTTCTATAGCATTGTTTTATTTATTTGTAATTGAGACTATATGTAAAATGAATCAATCAAATGAATTAGCAATATACCCAAATTTCATATAATAATCCTTATATTTTAACAGAGGAATTAATCTTTCACATCTCTAACATGGATCTCTAAAAGAGTGGATAAAGAGAATATATCAAATGAGAAACAGTCGGATGCACTCACACTAATGACTGTCTGTCTTCATCTGTTCTAGATTCAGTTCTGTCTTTAAGTCTTGTAGCGGGAATATGTACTGGTGTTGGTGTTGTTCTGCTGCTGGTTGCAGCTGTTCTTGGTGTGATTTACTATCGTTACAGGAGCTCTAAAATGGGCAAGTATCACCTACAGCTATATATAGTGAGAGGAAAACATAATCTTTTTAAAGCAAAATTTGTGTTTAATTGTCTGTGTGATTTTTTTTTAACAGAAGACATTGAGAAAAACAAGTTTGAGCAGCTGTTGAATGTCCCAGTATGAGGTAAGATACTGTATTACTGTAGCATGTCTAAAATATACAGTATGGTGCTGTGATGAGTCAGTAGCTTGATGATCCATCTGCAGTTTATTAGACAAAAGCAGTACAAGGCAGGGCAGTAAACAGTAGTAGAACAGGATAACCAACAGTAGACGTAATCCAGAGAACAGGCAGAGAATTGGGGCAGGCGGCGAGCAAACACAGTAGATAAACAGGCTAAAGGGGTCGGGGCTGGCAGCAAGAATCAGAAAACGAGATAAACAGTCCAGGTCAACAAACAGGCAGGCAGAATAACAGAAAACGCTCCGAAATGATCACCAGGGCAAATCAAGACTTCGCACTGAAGAGCAGATAAGAGTGCCTTAAATAGGTGTGCAGTGTGTGAGATAATTGAAGACAGGTGCAGGGTGATCAGTTCCAGGTATGAATTAAAAAACAATGCTAAATGCAAATAATATTTTTTCATTATTATTTCCTTGTGTTTTCCTGCCTCTCTGTCTGGTCCTGACAAACCCAATGAAGAATCGGACAATGTGGAGAAGAAACAAGAGCATGAAAGGAGTATGTTTTCTCCTCGCTTTCTTTTTTTATTTATTTACAATAGATTACACCACATATATTAGTTTATTTATAAAGACACATTGTTCTAAAAGGTGACAGCTTCCATATATTCCCCTTCTGACAGTCATGTTCATGTGTGCCAGTTTTGATTTTAGTGTTAGTATTATTACTATATTGTTATTTTTTTTTCTATAGCATTGTTTTATTTATTTGTAACCGAGACTATATGTAAAATGAATCAATCAGATGAATTAGCAATATACCCAAATTTCATATAATAATCCTTATATTTTAACAGAGGAATTAATCTTTCACATCTCTAACATGGATCTCTAAAAGAGTGGATAAAGAGAATATATCAAATGAGAAACAGTCGGATGCACTCACACTAATGACTGTCTGTCTTCATCTGTTCTAGATTCAGTTCTGTCTTTAAGTCTTGTAGCGGGAATATGTACTGGTGTTGGTGTTGTTCTGCTGCTGGTTGCAGCTGTTCTTGGTGTGATTTACTATCGTTACAGGAGCTCTAAAATGGGCAAGTATCACCTACAGCTATATATAGTGAGAGGAAAACATAATCTTTTTAAAGCAAAATTAGTGTTTAATTGTCTGTGTGATTTTTTTTAACAGAAGACATTGAGAAAAACGGGCAGAGAATCGGGGCCGGTGGCGAGCAAACACAGTACATAAACAGGCTAAAGGGGTCGGGGCTGGCAGCAAGAATCAGAAAACGAGATAAACAGTCCAGGTCAACAAACAGGCAGGCAGAATAACAGAAAACGCTCCGAAATGATCACCAGGGCAAATCAAGACTTCGCACTGAAGAGCAGATAAGAGTGCCTTAAATAGGTGTGCAGTGTGTGAGATAATTGAAGACAGGTGCAGGGTGATCAGTTCCAGGTATGAAGGCTGATGGGAAATTGAGTCCGAATGAGGTGGTTAATACTCGGGTGAAGGCTCCCTCTGGTGGTGCGAGAGACGTAGTGCGGGAGCCTCATTTGTAATGGCATATTAAAATCTTCACCAATTATAAATATCCCTTTCCTCAGTGTGCCAGTAGGAGAAATAATTTCCAAAAATAATTTTTGCCATTAATCATAATCTTCCAGTGAGATTTCTACATGAACAAAGATTGTGACAACAGATGGTATAATGCACACAGAGATCTGATCTCGCCATCATCCACTCAGCCTGGGATTACATAAAGAGACAGAAAAACTCAGTCAAACTAAGACTGCATTTACACTGGCACCAAAAAATATATTTTTTTACTCACATGTGACACAGTGTTGCACACATGGAAACACAAAAAATCACAAAAGATCCGATTTTTCGCATCCGTTCTGAGCCACTTCTTAAAAAAAAGTTTACATTTTAAATCAGATACATATCCAATATCTGGACATCTGACCTGCGTCTAAACACGTAAATGCGATTCCCATAGGAAATTCCAAACCATCACAAGTCGAGGGAGACACATTAACTTCTTAATGTCAGATTATGAAGCAGATGTTGCCGGTGTGCGTTCACACAAAAACTCTATATATATAGACAAAAACTTTATGTATAGGTAAGAAATTATGCAAATTGGATATGGTCAAAAAGATTGGATCTGTGCATTAAGCATTGCAGTGTAATTGTAAATCTGTAAATCAACTGTAACCTATATTCCTAATGACTGAATGAAATTTTCAGAGAAGTAAGTACTGTTAACTGGTTGGTGACAGATTTTCTGTTACTGTAAACACGGTTCATTTCTTTCTCTTTACCTTCTGTGATTCATTGTTTTCTTACAGAAGGACAAAGGCCACGTAACCTGAGAGGATATCAACAGGATCGGTCAAAAAAAGAAATCTGGATAATGGATCCCCTTAGATGTTTGAAATGGGGGGTGCACAAATGCCATGTCTTTGTTTGATCTGAGTTGATCTGAATCCAATAGCAACATTTTGAGTTTTAATAAGATCTGACACCAGTGCTGTTCTTTTCCTCGATCACTGATGTGAAGTGATGATCACTATTTAATGTTTTAAACTCAATCTACGAATTATACTACTTCATTATAAAGAAAAACAATAATCATCATAATCCAAAAAATACAGTATATACACTGACTATACTATATTTACTACACTGAAAAAATTGTCAACTTTTCTTCAACTTTTTGAACACTAAAGGTTTAGATTTTATTTAATTATCATACACTTGAGATTTTTTCTTTTGCTGCTGAATTATTTACTAACATAGTTATTTTCTATATTTACTATACTATATTTACTACACTGAAAAAAAGTTTCATTCATCCAATTAAAAATATTTAGGGTAATGATTCACATTGCCCCTAAAGGGCAAGTTATTTATTTTTCATTGGCTCAAGTTAAAAAATATAGATGTGAATCATTACCCTAATTTTTTTTTATTGGATGAATGAAACTTTTTTTTCACTGTGGTAAATATAGTATAGTAAATATAGAAAATAACTATGTTAGTAAATAATTCAGCAGCAAAAGAAAAAATCTCAAGTGCATGATAATTAAATAAAATCTAAACCTTTAGTGTTCAAAAAGTTGGACATAATTGTAGCCAAATCAGGTAAAATGTTAATTTAAAAAACACATTACAAATGATTAAATTCTGATAAAATATATATTTTAAATAAATATATACTATAAAATTAAAAGATAAGGCAACAAATTAAAATCTAAGATTATATAATTACATTATATATTGTGTAAGATTATAAGATTTTCTCTAGTTGATAGAGTCCAGCATGTTCAGTTGTGATGTTTGTAAGGGTCAAAGATCCAGTTTGATTGTCCAGCTTCTGTCTTTCTTATATAATAAGATATATAAAAAGATAGATTTTGATGCCTTATCTTTTAATTGAAACTGTCCCATGACATGTGATTCATCTTAATTTGTCCACACACGTTTATTACAAATGTTATGTTCACATTTCTTACAACACTATCGGGGGTTTTCATAGCTTCTCTTTCAGTCTTTCAGTCAGTAAGAGGTAGTGATTTCTTTGGAAGTCAGTTGCTGCTTTTGACACTTGTGTGGTGCTGTAACCTGTTTCATCAAACCCTGTCAGTGAAGATCCACGATGGATAATCATCCACATGGGCCTTTGGTGGTTGGACTCCGATGATTGTTGCTTGCAACAGATCGTTCTTCATTTTATACTAGCACTTTATATATTCCAGGCACAGAAGCACAGTGTTTGTGGAGCAGGTTTATCTGCTGTTGTCTCTTGATGGTTGAGATGGTCTCAGCAGATCAGATGGACGTTGAATGTTTGAATGTTTCTGGAGTGAAGCTTCTGAAAGAAACTCATTGTGATGGAACCACTAGGTGGCGGTATTCACTGTAGTGACTATTGACATGGAAAGGTTTTTCTTTCTACTTGTATTTACAAACAGTCTGCTTGTAGCATTCTTGATCATCTCAAATTATACAGCAAATGCTTTGTGATTATTAGTATAATGCCAAAAAATCTGTTTAAATGTGACTTTAAATGTTGTAAAAAAAATACTGTTAAAATGATTTGTCTGTTATTTATACATCTGAACTAAAACTTTGAAACTTTTGCGGCACTTCTACTGTTACAGAGCACAGCAGACGCTTCTGGACAATCATTTTTAAAATAAATGGTTTAAATGCTGTAAAAATGAACAGTTAGTGTAGCCCAAATAAGGACTTTATAAATCTCCCTTCTGATCATATTTATTCATCTACATGAGAAAAATGAAAATGTATGTCTATCATGGTAAATTAATAAGTTTGCTGTTAAATGCCCCTTCAGAATAGCTGATGTCTTTATTATTAAATTGTGTTTTAGTGTGTTTAATTTAATTATTATTCATTGAGCTATTATGTAAAAATACCACATTTCAAACATCATTCATCATAACTATGTGTTCCTGTGGCTCAGTGGTAGAGCATTGCGTTAGCAGCGCAAAAGGTTGTGGGTTCAATTCCCAGGGAACACACATACTGGTAAAAAATGTATAGCCTGAATGCACTGTAAGTCGCTTTGGATAAAAGCGTCTGCTAAATACATAAATTATATTATAAATTATAAACTATCAGTTGGTAGCCTACAGACAATTACACTACAATTATTCAGCCATTCAGTTTATTGCTATTATAACACAGTTAAAACAGTTCATAACGAAAATACTGGAAATCAACATAAAACACACATTATGAAAATGGTGTATTGACAAAGAAATATGAAATGCGTGGCAGTGTAGAGAATGAAAGGAAATATTAAAAACGACTCATAGCCACTATATGGAATCAACGTAAGCAGTATTCAAAGGTTTTGAGTGATGAACCATTTTTAAGAGAGGAAAGCACTAAGCAAAAGTTTTGACAATACTGAACAATACATTTAGACCACATTATCTTTTGAATGTAATTATGTTTCATTCCTCAACTGAAATTGAAAATCATTTATACTTTTTTTTTTTAGAAACTTCTATTTGCATCCACATATCAAACTTATTGTTTGCTTTAATAACGGTATATGTTCATCTTTACAAAACTCCAAGATATGTCACAACATTTATGATATCTGGTTCTTGTCTTCTCCTCCTGTAGCTCTGATGTCATATATCAGAAAAGCAACAGCGGCCACGCCCACAAAAGCAGAGACGACCAATCAGATCACAGCTTCAGTAGAACCACAACAGTGGACGTGGGGAAAAAAAGGCAAAAACATGTGTTTTGATACTTTTGCCTGTCTATAGCATGAGAAAAAAAATATAGCATAATGCTGCCATCAAGACAACGTCTTTCTCAGAGTGGTCCCTGCTTATTTCAGCAAGACAATGCCAAGATTCATTCTGCACGTGTTACAACAAAACGATCAAGTGATTTTCCTCCATACGAAATTTAAATTGCGCTGCATACTCAATATATGCACTTTAGCCTTTGTTTCATACATAACATCACTAGTAAATGATCTTAACATGTTTAGTCTGGTGTAGATGGGACCTTTGGGTTACGAGTCCGACTCGCTAACCATTAGGCCACGACTTGTACAGACGTGAATTTACTTTTCCTTCAGCCTGAGGTTTAATTATTACACTTTTTGGTGTGAAAGGGCTTTTATATTTGCTATAAATAGAACTTCTTATATTAAAAACAATCAAGCCCTGCTTATATTTAAAAAGTACCGCGAAAGTAACGCAAAAGTAATGTAACGCATTACTTTCCATAAAAAGTAACTAAGTAACGTAATTAGTTACTTTTTTAGGGAGTAATGCAATATTGTAATGCATTACTTTTAAAAGTAACTTTCCC
>NW_015541030.1:92987-104712 GCF_001515605.1 Sinocyclocheilus anshuiensis | reverse complement strand
CAGAGGTAGAGAGAGACTGATGCTGAGATCAGACACACTGATGCTGGACAATAAACTGTTTCCTTTGTACCAGGAGAGAGTCACATGACCCACATTCACCACTGAACACACCAATGAACAATATGATGATGATGATGATGATGATGAACAGTCTCTGGTAATGTTAGGAACAGGCAGACGAGCTGAAAACATTAGAGAATGAACTAAAACAGGATAAATTTACTTTTAAATTAAATGTTCAGTTCAGTGTGTTGAATGAGTGTTTATATGATGTCACCTCAAACTATAAAATCAAGAATATGTAACAGGCAGAACAAATGATATCTGCTCACCATAGACAGAAACACTGAATGTTTTTGATGACCATTTTGCACCAGTTATCTCCAGTTTATAGAGTCCAGCATGTTCAGTTGTGATGTCTGTGATGGTCAAAGATCCAGTTTGATTGTCCAGCTTCTGTCTTTCTTATATAATAAGATATATAAAAAGATAGATTTTGATGCCTTATCTTTTAATTGAAACTGTCCCATGACATGTGATTCATCTTAATTTGTCCACACACGTTTATTACAAATGTTATGTTCACATTTCTTACAACACTATCGGGGGTTTTCATAGCTTCTCTTTCAGTCTTTCAGTCAGTAAGAGGTAGTGATTTCTTTGGAAGTCAGTTGCTGCTTTTGACACTTGTGTGGTGCTGTAACCTGTTTCATCAAACCCTGTCAGTGAAGATCCACGATGGATAATCATCCACATGGGCCTTTGGTGGTTGGACTCCGATGATTGTTGCTTGCAACAGATCGTTCTTCATTTTATACTAGCACTTTATATATTCCAGGCACAGAAGCACAGTGTTTGTGGAGCAGGTTTATCTGCTGTTGTCTCTTGATGGTTGAGATGGTCTCAGCAGATCAGATGGACGTTGAATGTTTGAATGTTTCTGGAGTGAAGCTTCTGAAAGAAACTCATTGTGATGGAACCACTAGGTGGCGGTATTCACTGTAGTGACTATTGACATGGAAAGGTTTTTCTTTCTACTTGTATTTACAAACAGTCTGCTTGTAGCATTCTTGATCATCTCAAATTATACAGCAAATGCTTTGTGATTATTAGTATAATGCCAAAAAATCTGTTTAAATGTGACTTTAAATGTTGTAAAAAAAATACTGTTAAAATGATTTGTCTGTTATTTATACATCTGAACTAAAACTTTGAAACTTTTGCGGCACTTCTACTGTTACAGAGCACAGCAGACGCTTCTGGACAATCATTTTTAAAATAAATGGTTTAAATGCTGTAAAAATGAACAGTTAGTGTAGCCCAAATAAGGACTTTATAAATCTCCCTTCTGATCATATTTATTCATCTACATGAGAAAAATGAAAATGTATGTCTATCATGGTAAATTAATAAGTTTGCTGTTAAATGCCCCTTCAGAATAGCTGATGTCTTTATTATTAAATTGTGTTTTAGTGTGTTTAATTTAATTATTATTCATTGAGCTATTATGTAAAAATACCACATTTCAAACATCATTCATCATAACTATGTGTTCCTGTGGCTCAGTGGTAGAGCATTGCGTTAGCAGCGCAAAAGGTTGTGGGTTCAATTCCCAGGGAACACACATACTGGTAAAAAATGTATAGCCTGAATGCACTGTAAGTCGCTTTGGATAAAAGCGTCTGCTAAATACATAAATTATATTATAAATTATAAACTATCAGTTGGTAGCCTACAGACAATTACACTACAATTATTCAGCCATTCAGTTTATTGCTATTATAACACAGTTAAAACAGTTCATAACGAAAATACTGGAAATCAACATAAAACACACATTATGAAAATGGTGTATTGACAAAGAAATATGAAATGCGTGGCAGTGTAGAGAATGAAAGGAAATATTAAAAACGACTCATAGCCACTATATGGAATCAACGTAAGCAGTATTCAAAGGTTTTGAGTGATGAACCATTTTTAAGAGAGGAAAGCACTAAGCAAAAGTTTTGACAATACTGAACAATACATTTAGACCACATTATCTTTTGAATGTAATTATGTTTCATTCCTCAACTGAAATTGAAAATCATTTATACTTTTTTTTTTTAGAAACTTCTATTTGCATCCACATATCAAACTTATTGTTTGCTTTAATAACGGTATATGTTCATCTTTACAAAACTCCAAGATATGTCACAACATTTATGATATCTGGTTCTTGTCTTCTCCTCCTGTAGCTCTGATGTCATATATCAGAAAAGCAACAGCGGCCACGCCCACAAAAGCAGAGACGACCAATCAGATCACAGCTTCAGTAGAACCACAACAGTGGACGTGGGGAAAAAAAGGCAAAAACATGTGTTTTGATACTTTTGCCTGTCTATAGCATGAGAAAAAAAATATAGCATAATGCTGCCATCAAGACAACGTCTTTCTCAGAGTGGTCCCTGCTTATTTCAGCAAGACAATGCCAAGATTCATTCTGCACGTGTTACAACAAAACGATCAAGTGATTTTCCTCCATACGAAATTTAAATTGCGCTGCATACTCAATATATGCACTTTAGCCTTTGTTTCATACATAACATCACTAGTAAATGATCTTAACATGTTTAGTCTGGTGTAGATGGGACCTTTGGGTTACGAGTCCGACTCGCTAACCATTAGGCCACGACTTGTACAGACGTGAATTTACTTTTCCTTCAGCCTGAGGTTTAATTATTACACTTTTTGGTGTGAAAGGGCTTTTATATTTTCTATAAATAGAACTTCTTATATTAAAAACAATCAAGCCATAAAGTATTTCAATATTTAAAAAGTAACGCGAAAGTAACGCAAAAGTAATATAACGCATTACTTTCCATAAAAAGTAACTAAGTAACGTAATTAGTTACTTTTTTAGGGAGTAATGCAATATTGTAATGCATTACTTTTAAAAGTAACTTTCCCCAACACTGTTGAAGAGTCTGGAATTCGCTCCTTAGGTGGGGGGCTATGTTCTCTGAGCCCTGTTTGGACTTTTATGTTGAAGTGTTTCCTGTGCCTTGTTTGTAGTCTGTTTGTAGTTCGTTTGCGTATTGGTTCCCCGTGATTCGGTTCCCCAGGTGTTTCACATTTACCACGCCCCCCTTGTTATCTTGTTTAGCTCGTTCTCTTGTGTTTAAATAGTACTTGTGTTTCTCTTGTGGTTTGTCAGTTGTTGAATGTTATTATGCCGTTGTCTGCCCGTGTTTTGGTTCTCTGTTTCCCAGTGTTTCCTGTTCTTTGTTCATTTAGTCTTTTTACTAAACTATAGCCTACCTGCACCTAGATCCACGTTCTCTGCCTGCTTGCTTCTTGCCCCTCACATAACACGTTAATTCCTTTGGCAAGTCTGGTTCACGCCGCAAGAACTAGTTGGCTGCTTGTAATGAAAAGAGGTCCTTGAATCTGTGAAAGTCCCATAAAACTCCACTTTAAAAGTCTTCGTGGTTTTAAACATAAATAATGAAACTTTTAATGGAGCACAGCAGAGCATGGGGAAGCATCTGTTCATCGGCAGTCTGTCGGGCAACTATGCGTTCTCTTGCCTAATAATGTAACTTCAAAATGCTTTTGCTGCACATTAAATTACATCACATTTTAATTTTAAACTTGAATCCAACAGACATATTGTTGGAAATTATGAGTTATGATGAAATTTGTTATAAAAATATTTATGCCTATATTTACACTAGTAATAATTAAATAATCAAAAAATGTAATTGGAATAAAGAAAATATAGTTTTTCTGTACATTTGAACTATTTTACAGAATTTTGCAATAGATTTATTTTTAAAATATGTACACATTCACTTGTATTCGTAATGTAATTAGGGGCCAAGCATCAAAGGTACTACGGCACCTATTTTATTCATTACTTTTCTTCTTTTTTTTTTTTTATCATCTTCCGCTCTGGAAGTCTATGGCAGCCCAAAAAACCGCTTGCGGGAAAGTTATGCACACTGAAATTTGGCACACTGATGCAGTACAGTCTCAACATTAACCACAGCAAATTTAGCATCTCTAACTCAAACTCTCTAGCGCCACTATGTGTCCAAAATTCACTTATGTTTATGCTAATACATTTTGAACTGTAAGGGCTAGAAATTTTCCCCCTCTTATTCATGCTCATGCCGATTCGACTGCACCTTAAGAATCCATACAACTGCAGCAGTGGAGGACTATTATTCTGCTGCGTGAAACTGCGGAAGAACTGATGAAGGCACGGTTTGATCTTCGGCTGACCAATCAGCAGAAAGGGGTGTTTAATTCCCGCCCACGTGTAGAAATCGAATATTCAAGCTGTTTATTCATTTTTCCACCCATGAACGAAAAACTAACATTTAAGCTGAATTTTCGTTTTTTCCTTTTTTGGAAAAAACAACAAAAAACGAAAAAGGAGCCGTTTTCTCATTTTTCTACTTTCAATATTAAATCAAAAAACGAATGATCGAATGATACACGGATTTACCCGACTAAGGATTTTCAAAGTCGAATCGGAATTTTCGAATCTTGCCGATAGTCGACTGATGGTCGAATCATGTGTTTGGGCAGAATACATTACCAAGAGTCAAGTCAGACATTCGACAGTCATAATTACTGACGTTAACACACAGGGAAAATGTGTAACGGACGCCTGACAGATACAAAAATAAAAATTTTTTGTTTTGAGCTGCATGCGCTGAAGAGGCTGACAGTCCCAGTCATAGTTATTAATATTCTGCATTGTTGTTTGTCCTGCTCGCTCGCGCTGAAGAGATAATCACCGTAGTACAACAATGAAGCGCTTTACTGCAGCGCAACTCAACCAAATGCATCTTATACGAGATAAATAATATATAGACGATATATATAAACCGGCTGAAATGTTTTGAAATCACGTGTACCCTACCTGATCGAAAAAATCCAGTCTGTCACTGCCTGTGCCAATTTGAGTCTTGTTAAAGATTTAAATCCCTGCCGAAGATGCTTCTCTGTCCGTCACGGACTATAGAAAGTGAAACTTAAAACTATAGGGGTGGTTGGATTTATTCACGCTCGTTAAAATATTTATTTAAAGCTTCTTTCTTTTCAGATTCTTATTTACAGCATTATCTTAATAGGCTGTATATTAACTTTGGGAGAAAACCGGTAGTTCTATGTGAAATCAGACATTTGAGCATGATCATAACTCCCCGCGAATATTCGACTGTGAAATTAATAGTCGAATCGGGCTCCTCCTATCGAATCTTCGACTATTCGGGGTCACCCCTAATTTTATATGTTCTCATAGATATAAGTATCTATAACTCCAAAACAAAATGAGGTATTTTCACCAAATTTGGCACAAATATGTATGGGCAAACTCTGAGGACACATAAAAAAAAGTTGTGGGATTGTCCCTCTTGGTGGCGCTATAAACACCCAAAGTTTAAAACGGATCCAAAACTTCTGCATGCAGGCCTGTCATTTGTCGGAAATGGTGTAAAGGCTGTTTTAGTCACTGCGTGTCACTGCCGGTGTGAACAGGACTTTAGATACTACATGTAGATACTACATATTGTCAACAATCCCAAAACTCATCTACAAGTTTTAAAGAACTTGTTGTCAGCAGGAGCAAAGGTTGTTGCAGGAGTGTCTGGGTCTGGTACTCATCTTCTCATGGCGATTGGTGCATACTCTACTTGAGTTTCCTCTTTAACATTCTGTAAAAAAAAAAATTATATTAAATTATATATATATTTTAAAAACCTTACTGATGATAAATTTGAGATTCAATGTGAGTTCCCTGTTGAAAAAACAGCATATGCTGGTTAGGTATGTTTTGAAGCATGACTGCTGGTTTAAGCTGGTTTAAGCTGGTCATGTGCTGGTCCTATGCTGGTCCTAAGCAGCTAGCTCCTGCTCAGGACCAGCTTAAGCCAGCTCACGACCAGCACATGACCAGCTTAAACCAGCTCAACCAGCAGTCATGCTTCAAAACATACCTAACCAGCATATGCTGTTTTTTTTTTTGTCAAAAGGGTTCAAATATCTTTTTTTTTCTTCTTCTTGTAACAGTGATCAGGTTGAGCACTGGCCTACCATAAAGGATCTCTACAATCTAATTATCTCTCTTGAACGCGCGTGCAGCAGTTAGCGGAAGCTGGAGATTCCGGTTTATAAAGGTTTAAATATGGATATTTTTCTTGCACAAGCGCATGTAGCGCATGTAGAGCATCAAGATGTTCGATTAGGTTTTAGGCATCATAAACTTTCCCTCCTCCCTTGTCATAACTAAATTACAGATGCATGTCTAACGTCCACCTCTGGTTCAAAGAGCATTATCACCTCTGCTATCTTTTCCAACGCTAGCAGGGACAGTCGTCAACTTTCTCGTTGAGCTTTCTCGTTGAGATTCCAGGGGGGAAGGAACAATTCCTCCATTCTCACGAGGAACCACTACCCGTGGCCCAGACATACTCAAAAGCCACAACACACATAGGAAAGGACATTGACTCCATTAATTCACAATCAAACTGTTCCAAAATGTATATGGTGTATTCCTGTGTTGTGTGCATGTTCCTAGGTTATAGTAGCTTAGTTATAACTCTGTAGTACTGTAGTGAAGCTTCAATTACTTGGATCTAGACATATGAATATATCACTGCCTTAATGTTTTCCAAACCCTGGCATGTAAGGTATCAAAATGACTGTCTTCTGATTCCTGGATTAATGGTGTATATTATGTCACCATAATTTGCACCATGCTCTTTTTACCATACTTTGACTTAATATTGGACAAATCCTCCAGACCACCATAAACCATGCAAATAAGGTGTTGTGTGAGACAAAGGAAGCTTTCCCGCTCAAAATTCACACCTCTACATTAGTCAATCTGCCAAAGATGGGTGTGACTGGTAGACCTTTAAAAGTCCCTAAAGCAAACCAATCATTGCTCCAAAAAAAAAAAAAAAAAACTTTTGAGACACTCTCCAAGACTCATCACCCTGGAGTCTGACTTTCTGTCAGTTTTTATCTTCAAGTAGCTTTGTTGATTCACTGTGGACTCTCCGATATTCAGAACTCGACGAAAGCCTCCAGCTCACTCCTACAGAACACATCAAGAACCTCCATTGTCTACCGCATCCGGAAGACTTGTGCGGAAGCTTGTTCAGCAACAAAGCCAATGCAAGTAACCGTTTCCAACTAGTTAGATTCGTGTCTAAGTTTGGGCCCCTTTATCAAGTTGATTTTTGGTTCTCTGATGATTCGCATTAGGTTGTTGTTAATTGATGTTAAATACTGCCATTCTTTTGCCCTCTCTCTCTCTCTCTTCCCTTACTTTCCTTCTTTCTGTATATATGCATTTTTGCTTAGTTTGGTTGTATGTTATGGAAGCATATGTGTAGCAAAATTCAATTTACAATGTAATATGCAAAATGGCAATGCAATATTCAAAATGGCAATATCATTGCTTCTAGGCATGGATTGGCGGAAGCGTGTTACGTTTGGATCGTTTGAAACATGGCGGCTGGAGATCTGATAAGATCGTTGAATTCACTGGCAGATGAAGTGGAGTGTGAACAGAGAAATAGTGGTATTTCAGAAGATTTTTACGCGTATGTAGGTGACAGAACTAGAATATGAAGGTAGAATGACGTCAAAAAGATCTATTAAGTTATGGAAGATATGTCAGCCATTAGTCATTATTTTTTTATTGATCTCAGTAAGTCTTTTTGAAATTTGTTTATACTGTATATACTTCACATCAAGTAGAAGTGATTTTACTTAACTTTACTTTAAGATAATGTAACATTACAAGAAGTGCAATAACATCTCATTATCTGAAGTTGTTAGGGTACGTGAGTCACTACAAAGAGTGGACCCTGAGGGAACTCAACTCCGAGCCCTGGCTAACCGGATGCTTCATCGCAGACAGTACTCAGTTCCTGCTCCGAATTGCATGTGGCATATTGATGGAAATCATAAATTAATACGGTAATTTGATTAAAACTTTTTTTACAATTGTCTTATCTTACAACTGGAATTGCCAAATGTTTTGATGCCAAGGAACCCTAAATATTAAGATTGCATTGTGAGTAAAGGAAATATTTTAATTTACTACACATTATATTGTGTGAGAATAAGCGTGATATTTAAAACAACTTTGTTTCCTAAATTATATATCAGAAACATTTTA
The DNA here is from genome assembly GCF_001515605.1 of Sinocyclocheilus anshuiensis. NCBI lineage: Eukaryota > Metazoa > Chordata > Actinopteri > Cypriniformes > Cyprinidae > Sinocyclocheilus > Sinocyclocheilus anshuiensis. Next base: position 96,530 of record NW_015541030.1, on the reverse strand, counting down.
CAATTTTGCAACAGAAATGTACTTTTAGAAGGATGGTGATGGGGGGAAAAAGGCATGGAAGTTTGCTAGTCAACATGTGGACAAACTCTGATGTACCTTTCTTGTCTTGTCTTGTCATTTTTGTTTCAAATCAGCTGGCAATTTGTGATCCATGGAGGTATCGATGGATTTAGTCGTCTTATAGTACATCTGAATGCTGCTACTAACAATAATGCGACCACTGTGCTTGATGCCTTCCTTCGTGCTGTTAGCCAGTTTGGCTTGCCCTCTCGTGTTCGTTCAGATAAAGGAGGAGAAAACATTGAGGTGGCTCATTTTATGGTACAGAACCGTGGAGAAAACCGCAACTCTCACATCACTGGAAGAAGCGTTCACAATCAGAGGTAAATTAAAAATTACATTTATGGTTTGAAATAATAATCATGCCTTTCTATATTTATGGTGGCTTGACATGTTTGCCGAGATATGATGCATGACCATGAAGATCAGATTTTACCTCTAGCGGAATTCTGACAGTGTCAGAAAATTTGAGGCCGAGTCCTACAGTGTGACTTCTACAACAACAATCAAACCAAAAACCAATAGGAGCACAGAACCTGATAATTAGTGAGACAACAACAAACCTCCAGTTGCTCCACACTATCCCACCTCAATGCAGCTCAGTGGTATCTAATAATAATTACTAGTATCCAATAACTAAGAACTAGAATCTAAAGAAAAAAACTAGTATGTAATAAGTACTAGTACTGTATCTATAATAGGTACAAAAATGTCATTACTGGGGGGCTAGTATTAGTATAGATAGATTTGTGACAAGAATTCTGGAATTTCTATGGTATTCATTTTGCTATTACAAAAACCTTACTTAAAGTTAAAATAACTATATTGTGATATTGCTGTCATGAAATAAAATTACTCCTATCGTGATGTAAGACTTCGGTCATATCACCCACCCCTCATTCTCACCTTTTTCACTTCTTACCTGTTTGCATCCCTGATCAACTGTGTGTGTCTGTTTTTAATGTCAGACTGCACTACAGTCAAGATGCACTACAGACAACCGAGATCTCACGGTGTGACATGGCTCACAGCAGGGATCATATTTGTACAGGACAGTCGTAGAGGACTATTAAAAATTGTACAGCGTGAAACCCGCTTCTAATGGGTCGATACCAGGGGTGCCCAGCCCTGTTCCTGAATAACTGGAGATTTGCAGGGAGGTAGATTTCCAGGAACAGGATTGGGCACCGCTTGTCAAGACTATTTAAACTTCACCTATCAAAAAAAACTAACAAAAAAAATTAACGGTTGATGTTGATACTTGTTCTGTTGTATTGGTTTTCTTTTTTTTTTTAGGATTGAACGTCTTTGGCGAGATGTTTACACACAAGTCCTCGATTTGTTCCACATGTTGTTTTTCCATTTGGAAGTGACTGGACTGTTGAATCCTGATGATGAGATCCACCTCTTTGCTCTGCATTGGGCATTTTTTCCCCAGTTACAACATCAGCTTAACACTTTTAAAGAAGCATGGAACTTGCACAGGCTGAGAACGGAGAATGGTCGCTCTCCATATCAACTTTGGCTGCAAAACAGAGAGGCTGCCGATGATCTGGAAACTGTATGTTTGCACATTTTAAACTCAAAATCACTTAAAGGGTTAGATATTGCTGTCATGAAATAAAATGACTCCTATCGTGATGTAAGACTTCGGTCATATCACCCACCCCTCATTCTCACCTTTTTCACTTCTTACCTGTTTGCATCCCTGATCAACTGTGTGTCTGTTTTTAATGTCAGACTGCACTACAGTCAAGATGCATTACAGACAACCGAGATCTCACGGTGTGACATGGCTCACAGCAGGGATCATATTTGTACAGGACAGTCGTAGAGGACTATTAAAAATTGTACAGCGTGAAACCCGCTTCTAATGGGTCTACACCAGGGGTGCCCAGCCCTGTTCCTGAATAACTGGAGATTTGCAGGGAGGTAGATTTCCAGGAACAGGATTGGGCACCGCTTGTCAAGACTATTTAAACTTCACCTGTCAAAAAAAATTAACGGTTGGTGTTGATACTTGTTCTGTTGTATTTGTTTTCTTTTTTAGGATTGAACGTCTTTGGCGAGATGTTTACACACAAGTCCTCGATTTGTTCCACATGTTGTTTTTCCATTTGGAAGTGACTGGACTGTTGAATCCTGATGATGAGATCCACCTCTTTGCTCTGCATTGGGCATTTTTTCCCCAGTTACAACATCAGCTTAACACTTTTAAAGAAGCATGGAACTTGCACAGGCTGAGAACGGAGAATGGTCGCTCTCCATATCAACTTTGGCTGCAAAACAGAGAGGCTGCCGATGATCTGGAAACTGTATGTTTGCACATTTTAAACTCAAAATCACTTAAAGGGTTAGTTCGCTCAAATTCTTTCATCATTTACTCACTCTCAAGTTATTTCTTTGTTCTACTGAACAAAGGAATATATGTTGAAGAATGTTTGTAATCAAAAACTCTGGGGCACCACTGACTTGTATGGAAAAATGTTATGGAAGCCAGTGGTGCCCCAGAACTGTTTGGTTACCAACATTCTTTGAAATATCCTAATGTTTAACACATACATTAATGTAATTTAACAACACTCACTCGTACCTGCATCAGAACAAAAATTATATGCCTTTGTGACAAATGCTTGTAACATTTACTGGATGTTTTGGTAGATGTATAATTTAAAAGCATCTGTCCTGGTATTTTGCAAGGTTGATGATGACTATGGTGTTGACTGGGATGGACCACATGCCATGGAAGATGCAGGCAGCATTTCAATCCCAGATGTAGAGTTACCACGACATCTCACTGCAGAGGAGTTGGCAGGTCTTCCGAACCGGGAAATGCCAATAAATGAGGCAATCGATGCCTACATGAGCACAGTAGCCCAACTGACAGAGATTCTTAGACATTGAACGTTTTGAACATGCATGGACATCACAAACAGCTTTTCCTTTGGCGAGTTTATTTCGACAAATGCCTGAACTACAAAATTTCCTAAGAACATGCATGACAAAATGTATGACAATAAAAAAGTGAGAGAAACAAGTAGTTTTCTTTAACATTTGTAATTAATTTGTTCTTCACTTAACTCAAGGTTAACTTAACTTTACTCATTAGAATTTCCACCACTGCAATGAGAGCTCTTTAAAACTTTCTGTCAAGAACATGCATTTTTATAAAAGCAAGAAATGTGAAAAATACTGTAGACAACGAACATGTCATTAAAATGTTTTCCTAAATATGCAGTTCTCCACATGAATACTTCAATATTACAACTCAGATAAGGCCAAAGCCAAACCTTGTGGATGAAACGGCGGCTCTCATTGCTTCTGTAAATGCAAGAAAGGTTCTGCATCTTAAAGGAAGTTTCAGTGTTGTGAGGCAGGTTGAAGCCACTGGGAGTGATAGGTCAGGTGATACTTCGACATACAGGTGTTGAGGGAGAACAGCCCAGCCAGTCCAAAACTTCAGCAACTCGCACAGTTCAGCAG
>NW_015541030.1:84158-92583 GCF_001515605.1 Sinocyclocheilus anshuiensis | reverse complement strand
ATACAAAGATAGCAGCACTGAATACAAGCCTTAATATAGAGTTGAAACAATGCAATTCATCCTCTGACCTAGTGTTTTATTACAAACAACCCACCAACTGGGCTATATGATTAGACTTTTTTTATATGTATTACAGAAAATTAAATGATTGATTTAGTGCAATGGCTTCCATACGGTCTATTCTCCTAAGTAGAATAGACCAATTACCTCTGGTTCCATCAGCAGTGCAGAAGATCTGGGAAACAGTACTGCAGTTAACCTGGGTCATTCTTTTATCATTCTCAAAACACCTGTATCTTTGAGTCCTCTCCGCAGCTGAGAGATCTGTTTTTCACGTTGACCAATAACCTAGAAATGATCCACAAACAGTACAAATTATAAACACTATGCAAGCCATGATGAAAACCTAGAAATGATCCACAAACAGTACAAATTATAAACACTGTGCAAGCCATGATGAAAGACTGAAGCTTTTGTCCTAACTTAATGGTTATGTAAAGAGGCTTATGTAGAGTTAGAAAAAGTTCAAGTACATACCCAACTGCAATTAACAAATACTTTCACCTTTATATGATAAGATATACATACCCCATGGTGGAGAATGGTTTCTGCCAACCACCTTCTGTTGCTGTTGCTGACTGCTGGCAAGTCCCAGTTGATGGCCAGGTTGTTGATATTATCTATTTCATTCTGATTCAGTTCATTCTGGCTTTCCAGCTAAGATTTACACAAAGTGTGAAAACGTAAGACTTGAAAAAAAAAAAAATATATATATATATATATATATATACATACATAGCCTGCCCAACCATGACAGACTCACTTAAGAGGTACTCAGGGGAATACCCATCACCTGGACAGGGTATTGTCTCTAATTTTTTGGACCGTGTTGATCCTCTGGATCGCAAGAGCTGAAAACCGCCACAATCTTTCAACATAGGGAAATGCTGAAAGAGATGGTCTGAAAACTCCTGAGGAGTGCAGTATTTGTCTAAAGCAAAGATAAAATAAAAATGCAAGTTAAATTATGATTTCAGGTGGATAATACATTAATGGAAGCATGATTTAAGCAAACCCTTTTTATCTGGAGGGTAGAGAAAAAAAAATTACCTGGAATGGTAATCCTCTTCTCTCCCATTCCTGCCCTCTCTAATTTGTTTTTCACTGATGGACTTGGCACCTCACATTCCTTTCTCTTGGACAGGCAAAAAAAAACGATGGGTGTAGGAAACTTTTAGATTTTTTTGCTGAAGGTCCAGCGGTGTTGGGACGTTTCGGCACACGGCCCCGTGAATTTGAATATGGTGCAAACAATCTTAAAACTTCTGCTGCAATAAAATGGTCATACATTATGAACACTATATTTTAGTAGTTTGTATTTTAATAAATTGACTGTGTAATTCAATGTAAGGGCTGCCAACTGTATTAACCAGGATTTAAACACATGCGAATGTGGGAGATCAGGCGAGGAATTCGATTTCGCCGCTTCACTTTTGGTGAACTCTTGACCTAAGAAATTGTGCGAATTCGTATCACGTGACCAATACCGATCACAACACGACCTTTAGCTGTATTAAAAGAATAAGAAACCTTTTGCAGTAAAGTTGACGATGGTCAACGACTGTTATCGTCAGTAACAACCCACCTCCCCAGACCCCGAGTGAAAGTTGGCAACCCTAGGCCAAACTGTTGCCTTGGTCTTTATCTGCCAACTTACCCCGTGTCCCACCACTTCGATCCGGAGGTGTCGCGCTCAGACCAGACGATGGATTTTCTGAAGGGCCAACATTTGCAGTTTGCCGCTCCAGTGCTTGGGCAGCTTCTCGGAGAAGCTGTGGAACAGACTTCGCCATGTTCCCTCCCGCCAATTATCAAAATACCCACGACAACGCAAAGTAAGCCCCGCCTTGAAGCAATGAGTGACGGAGGGTGGGCGTGGTCAGCTCGGAATGCATTTTCAAAGCCGCACTGAGTTTTGCTACAAATATCCCACGGCGTCATGATGAAAATGCAATCGTAAGTGTCCTAACTGTTAGTCTAAATGCATTTAGGACAAATAACATTTAAATGATCATTTTGCTACTATTTCTGCTTGGACATGTTACACATATCAAATCAATTTGGGTTATACATTTTCATTTTCATTTCGCAACATATAAAGCGTTAAAACAGTATGCACTTTACATATTAAGACTACTGTTGGAAATGGCAAATGTAAATAATATAATTTCATTTTCATTTTCCTTCTGCACCAAACTTTGCACATGTGGGTAATGGAAAATGTAAATTTAAATACAGAAATACATTGCCATTTTGAATATTGCATTGCCATTTTGCATATTACATTGCAAATTGAATTTTGCTACACATATGCTTCCATAGTATGTTAGCTGTAGTTTCATTTATTAAATCCCTTATGTTCACAATTGATTGTCTCTGTGTGCTGCTCCCAATTCGGAGTCACTGAATGTTGACCGTGCTACATGCTAAGTTAATGCTTTCTTGGCCAGGAAAATAATTTTTCCTAGAATTGATGAATGATTATACTGTCGGTGGACGAACAGATTAAATCATTGTAATACTGATTCTGCTACAGTTAATTCTAAAATCTGGTTTAAATATTGATAATTAATTACAACCAGTTGTAATTACTTATAAATATAATTCCCTTTTGAGGTAATTTGCTACACAATTCGCTTCAGAAGGCCTTTATTAACCCCCCGGAGCTGTGTGGAGCACTTTTTATGGTGGGTGGATGCACTTTATTGGACTTCAAAATCTCAACAGCCATTCCATTAAAAAGCTTGGAAGAGCCAGGACATTTTTAAATATAACTCTGGTTGTATTTGTCTGAAAGAAGAAAGTCATATATGGGGTAATTTTCACTTTTGGGTGAACTATCCTTTTAAGGCTGCTGTCCAGGTCAGAAGCTGTTGCACTTAAGATAAATTTTATGCACTTTTATTAATTTTTTTCTGAGAGTGAATTCATTAAGTTCTTTAGTAAAAATCTGAACAGTGAAATCATCAGCTGACACAGGAAATGCACTGTGTAAATATGAACTTGTGTTCCCTAAATGGATCTGTTGATCTGTTGTTCATTTGTAGTTACGGTAGAATGAGTGTCTTGAGTATTGTGGGATATGAGTGATGACATTATTGCTTTTTTTTCTCTGAATCACGATCTATCATATACTGTACAAGCACAAATTTGCCTGACTGCTAAATTGATACAGAGATGAACAACATAGCTTTGGAATAAATCTTACCGTGTTATGCATATTTCTATTGTTAAATGTTGGCTCAATGTAAGTGATCTCTTCAGGAGTCTGAACTGTTTGAAAATAATAATAGATGCATTAAACAACAACAACAACAATTCAATCTTAACTAGATCTGGTTCTTCACAACATATGTGTTGTTATTATAGGGCTGTCAAAGTTAAAATATTTAATGGTTAATTAATTGTGCAATATGAACATGTTTAATGCTCCATGCATGGTTTTAATGGCTTTAACAAATGAATTCAGTTAAACTTTCATACAGAAAATAAACTTTAAAGGCATTCTTTGCACATAATTTATAAACCATACTAAGACAATTGCTAAAGTAATTTGCATTTTATTATAATATGATGAAATGTAATAAATTAAAGTGGAAGTAAAATGTCATCCACCAGTGAAACAGCATTATTCTAGACATTTTAAAGTGAACACCAGCTGAGCTCTGCATATTTTCTTTTTACATGTAGGACTGTGTTTCTGAGTTACTGTATAATTGAATTTATGCAGAATTGCATTTCTTTCTGTGTATTTCCAGTATGCTTTAAAGCAGTTTGAGAAATGCAGAATCTGTTTTTTTTTCTGAGCGAGACGAGTAAAGAGCGTTGCACAATGTAACTTTATAGATAACAGCCAAACAACTTGCCTTTTTGATCAGTTTTTCTACATTTCCTGCACGTGAGAAATATCCCGAATGCAGCCACAATCAACAGAGATCCAGCAACAGCAGAAAAAAATATCAACACTTTCAGAGACAGAGAGCCTGTAATGATAGAGATGATAGACAGTTTGATCTAATGATAAGTGAACATCCAGCTTAGTTTTTGCTGCTTTACTTGTTGACATGATATACTCGGTTTATTGTATGCTTCTGATTCAGGTTCTGATGTTTGCTATAGGCCTTTTTGTCACTTCCTGTCTCGAGTGCCACGTTTGTAGTTCTTTGTAGTTTTATCAGGTGACTGTCTCCCCCAGGTGTACCTCATTTGCATTTCCCCTTTTGCTTTTTCAGTTGTCAAATGTCGATGTGTTTCTGTTCCCTACAGTCCTTGTTTTTAGGTTCTTGTTTTGACTTTGAGTTTAAAAAATATTAACCTCTTGCATTTAGATCTGTCTCTTTGCCTGCCTTCTTATCTACTCCACCATTAATGCACATTTACATACACATTTGCATAGTCAAATTTTCCAGGCAAAGTCAGAGAAAGTGGGACTGAATGTGAAGCGTGTGTGAAAGCCACATGTATTCCGGGTTGTGGACTACGTAACGAATCAATGCTAATCAACTGTTTTTGGCCTGTAGATTAATATCATTTAATTATGTCTCACAGCTAACTTCTTTCCAAGCAGCTCTTCTTAATGCAGCCATTTTTATTGACAAGTTCAGGTATAAAGAAGTGGCTGAGTAGATACAAACACACTGTGTGCTGTTTAGTGTAGCTGAATGTATTGAAGCACAACTATTGGTCAACTCTACAAATGTGCATTTAAGAATCCCCCAAACTTCTCACTGAGACTGGCTGTATTTCACCCTCTGAATTTCTTTGTGTAAGGGTAAATTGACCAATCTTTTCAGCACATGACCAGTAGACTTAGATAAGCAAATAAACGCTAATCTCACCTGAACATGTGTGACAGAGTTGACTGATGTCCAGATGTTGAGTCTGGTTGCTGATGGGATTGTTGAGCACACAGCTGTAGCGGTTTTTATCCTGATATTCCACCTCCAGAGGTAGAGAGAGACTGATGCTGAGATCAGACACACTGATGCTGGACAATAAACTGTTTCCTTTGTACCAGGAGAGAGTCACATGACCCACATTCACCACTGAACACACCAATGAACAATATGATGATGATGATGATGATGAACATTGTGAAGAGTTACTGCTGATGACAGGAACAGGCAGGCGAGCTGAAAAAGATTAGTAAAATCATATTAAATTGTAGTATTAATAAATAGCTGTTTCTGACAGTTTAATGTGTTGAGGGTGAGTTTGTGATGTCAATTGTGACTCTTGAGATTTATAATTTCAAGAATAAAAATTAACTAGGATATACTTTAATTACAATTAAAAAATATTAACTCACCATAGACAGTGAGATTGAAACTCCTCACAATATTGGTCTGTAGATTATAACATCCAGTATGTTGAGTTGTGGTGTTTGTGATGGTCAGATATCCAGTTTGATGATCCACCTTCAGTCTGTTTCTGAATCTCCCATCAGGAACATCATCATATACAGTGATGCTGCCGGCCATTACATTGATTTCAGCTATTAAAGTCTTATTATATCCAAACCTCTACAAAATCAGATCTTCATCCATCATTTCAGTAACATTAGAGTTTAGAGTGACTGAATCTCCCTCCAGCACTGACACTGACTTCACTTCATCTGCATCACCAAACACACCTGAAGAATAGAGTTTGTCACAGATTGAGGGTTAATGACTTTATGTTGGTTTACTTTACGAGGATCAGTACCCTGTAATTATTTAAAAGCGAAATGAAGAACACTTAACTGTTCTTAAGTTATTCTGAGATGCTAGATCTGAATCCAAACCAGATTTTAAATACTTGTTCAATTTCAGTATATCATAAAATAATATCAAATGGATATCCATCCTATTTCTCATATAGACATATAAAACACACATTTATCACTTACCAGCCAGTTTGCACAAACAAATGCAGAACAAAATGACAACATGAACCATTTTCTTTGAGCACTGTACGATTATAACATCTGAAAACAGACTGCTTGACACAACAGAAGTGAGATATCAGTCTAGTGTGTAAATCCTCCCCAGACAGGATCTGACCACCCTTCACTGAAAGCGCACTAGCTGTGACCACAAATATGTTGCAGTAGTCACAAGCTTTACTGTTCTTACTGGCAGAAAATGATCTAATTATGAAGTGGATCACAAAACTTCAGTATATTTTCTTTCAGTCTTTCACTCTACAAATGGGGCACAATGTACTTTGTTAATGTGCAGGAATTTTCCATATATTCCAATGGTTTTACTTGTATTTTGAATTATACATTGCACTGTGTTGTGTTTAAGGTTTAAAATAAACGTCTGTAAACTTAAGAGTTCATGAATGATGCATGAAGGGTAAGAATCCTGCCAGTGAATTTTTTCCCCCCAAAATCAGTGATGGATTCATCACTATTTGTGGTGCAATGACTTTGCGAAAAAGTAAACCTGAAAAGGAGTTAGGGCTGAAACAATTAGTCGACATTATCAACAACATGGACAATAAAAATATATTTTTTTTTCGAATAGTCGTTTGATCTCATATGACCTCATGTAAGGGCCTGCAATAATGGGGGGTGGCGCTGTAGTACAAGACTGTAATTCAGCTCTCGATGCCATTCAAGAGATGAAGACACACATGGCGCAGCCGGACCAGACGCAGCTGAAAGCGGCGTTTAGTTTAATATGTAAATACGTAAATGACAATGGTGAGAAAACAGCAGTTAAGAAAACATCTGATTATAGCGGTAGTGCATCAGCTTTGCAATCGGCACTTTTGTCACATTTGTTTATATTGTGCTTTATACAATAAATTCTTCTTCATACAGTTAATTAAATGGTTAATGAGAGTCTCTTTGTCTGACATCTCGTTTTGTGTGCCAAATATATTTATTTGTATTGAAAAAAAAAGGAATTGCAGCCTTTTTGTACAATAATAATATAATTGTTTTGCATTTGACATTCGCTCAAACGCTTAGATGATTACCTTGTTTTTAGTTAGAATATGTGTAACTCAATATTTTAACTAATTGTACAAGCAGAATAATAGAACAAAGCCTACTGATTAATTGGTTAAATAAATTATGATTAGTCAATTCATCGTTTGTTGCAGCCCTGAAAAGAGTAGGCTAAATTGCAGCAGGGTTGCCAGGTTTTCACAGCAAACCCCGCCCAATTGAGAGAGTTTAAGAGGAGAATGATGTGTATTAACACCCCCCATTAAACATTGTGTATAAACATTGTGTAGCAACATTCATTGGTTAAAATTGAACTTTGTGAGATCGTGATGAATGAGTGACCGTTTTTAGTAAATTTAAAGGGAGCGGTCTTTGCATGCTGTATATTCAGAATTTAAATAAAACTTGTGTTTTTCATGCTTGACAAGCGGCCACATAAAACAAAGAGATAGCTAACTACTACACTATATATACCGAGATAAAGATAATAATTTCAGAAGTACAGAGTGATGTTATTCTGCAACCGAGATGGTCCAAACAATTTAGGTTGGAAACGGTTATTAATTATTTGTATTGACTGCCATGCCAAATCATGCACATCTGCTTGCTTTTCTGTTTAATCTAACAGTGTTTTGTAAACATATATGCTAATAAAATTGTAACACTTTACAATAAGGTTCCATTAATTAATGTTAGTTAAATGTAAAGTGTATTAAAGTGTTAGTTAAGTGTTATCCAAATAATGTATTTCGAGCGTCCTGGTCCTGGCGCCAGGCCTGCTGGGAAGGGTTACACTTTACGAGTGTAATCAGATTGTGAGATTAGTAGCCCAAGTTCTCACTGTTTCTGGACAATTCTGTGAATTACTGCAGGTTTCTCTTTGTCTAAACTGGGGTGCGTTTCCCAAAAGCATCGTTAGACAACTATGGTCGCAAGTTCCGTCGTTACCAACATAGTTCAACGATTAGGTGTTTCCCAAAACCATAGTTCAAATGAACATTTGCAAACAGCGTCGCAAACGTACGTGGTTGGAACTACAGCTCTCGACCTGTGGTTAGAAGCATAGTTTATTGTTAGCAAGGGATATGGGCTTAAAGGGGTCGTATGATGCTATTTTAAAGATCATTATTTTGTGTATTTGGTGTAACAGAATATGTTGACATGCTTTAATGTTCAAAAAACACATTATTTTTCAAATACTGTACATTATTGTAGGTCCTCTATGCCCCGCCTCTCTCAAACACGTCGTTTTCAACAAAGCCCTGTCCTTTGACAAGCGCAGTCTGCTCTGATTGGCCAGCTGACCCAGTGCATTGTGATTGGCCAAACACCACAAGCACGTGTCGGAAATGTAACGCCCTTACCATAATCGCGAGCGTCTGCTTTCAAAGTAAATATCAAGACAGTTAATAATGTCGTTAGTTTTAC
>NW_015541030.1:71002-83337 GCF_001515605.1 Sinocyclocheilus anshuiensis | reverse complement strand
GCCTTGTACTCTTCTAGGTTCAAAAAACTGTCGTCCATAAAATGCGTTGCACAAATTCGAACATCTGGGTTGTGCTGTTCTGTTGTAAATAAATCTTAACCAATGATTCCTAATTGCATCTACTTTCGGAAGGCCAAATAAAGTGCTTTTGCTTTCGCACTGAATCACACAGCGTCTCCCTGATATGGCTGCATCAACACTACTGCTTTCCTGAAACCACGCCTTCTTTCTTTGCGTGCACATTTGGACGGCATTATGCAAATCTCCCCACATAGTGACGTAGACATGTGGGGGCGTGTTAGAAGGAGCCATTTTAGGTAGGCCTGGCTGAACTTTTATAAAGAATATCTTTTTGGATTTGAGACTTTAGTCTTTGCAACTTTACAGATCTTCTTTATGCACCAGTAACACTCGAAAGAGAAAGGAAAAATTTAAATCGCATCATATGACCCCTTTAAATAAATATGCTCTTGGGCACAATAAGCAATTTAACATACAGTACAATCTATATATTCCATTCTATCTAAATATAAATGCATTTTAATCTATGTATGTTTTCGCGTCCTCTAAACCTAAGGGAACCCCGGAGTATGGTGTAAGAGGGAACCCGCGATGAATCAAACATCAAATAAAGCAAAATGACAGGGAACAAAAAATAGTCAATTAGTCATCAGTCGCCTTGTTCAATACAGCAGCATCTTAGAGATGTCTAATCGGGTAAATAGCAGAAGTTGATCCTCCACCACATGCGTGTGTCGTAATTAACAATGGCCCGATGTTGTTGAACTAATGTGGATCAAACGACGGAGACGCGACCGTGTTCGGGAAACAGTCGTGACTAGCTAGTTCGTTTCAACAACAATGCATCGTACTGTGGTGGTTAATCAGCGAGTTATGTCGTTACACGGGAAACGCACCCCAAGTCGATCGATTCAATTGATCACGTTCTGCTGAGGAAAAACAGTGTGGCGCTTACATGGGTTACATTTCAGTGGTTTTATATTAAAGACTCCCTAATAATGAGTTATCATAAGATGAATGAATGGGAAAAAAAGGTCCAGCCCTTTCAGCTCACGTAGGTTTTTTCTTTCTTGCTTTCTCTTTCTTTTTAACCAGTCGCCAATAGGCTATTACGTGTATTTAATTTGACCTACGAAATTACGATTATTGTCATTTTATCTGGATAAATAGGTCATGTGTTTTTATTATCCGAAATTTATTCATATTTACACACTATATCAAATTGTCGTGGGCTTTTATAGTGAAACAGGAATAGAAAGCCACAATTAGCCTAAAATAGAGCAACACTATTTTAATTAATTCTAACAGACACCGATGTTGACATGATGGGATGCTGTTTTGTGCTCACTCTGTTCATTTTGCTCCTTCACGGTAAGACATTTAAATTTGTAACTTCAACGCATTTTCAGCGATGGAAAATGACAATTTCACATCGATATTATCTTGTATTTTATTTGTCGGTGTTTTAATTTATATATATATATATATATATATATATATGTTAGCAATATAGTGCCACGATCTTCCTTGTTCTATGTGTTTTGGACGGCATTTATTTATTTTATTTAGTTATTCCTGTTCCGGAATAAATGGCAAGTGACTCAGCATGAAACTGGTTTGACCACAGGCTGCATATCATATGATCGCGTTGTTCTTACTACGTCTACATCTTTCATTCTCACTCATCACTGGTTTAAATGTGTAGGCTAGAGAGAATTAAAAATTATATATTTTTTTAAATAACTGTGCATGAAGAGTATGTAAATGTTAAAAAAAAAAAAAATCAATGTTAAAATATCTGAGGCTGTAAATATTTCTCTGTCTCAGGAGTTCTTTCAGTTTTCTACCAGAAATCTCCAGGGGAAAAAAGGCCAAAAAAGGTTCTATATAATGACGAATGTCTAAAATGATTCCATAATAATTTCATGTTTAACAGGTTACTTTTTCTAGTGATAGAGCATTCATACATTTGTATTAAAATTACAAATGAATTATATTAACAAAATGTATAACTTTTAAAGAAAAATAAGCCTAAATAATTAATTAAAACTAAATCCATAAAATGATCCTATGATGGGAACCCCTAAAATGTTTTTTAATGTGCCCGCCAGAACCTTTTCTACTAAGATCTGTTGATAAACACCATTGTCCTTGATAAACCACATACCCACAGGCTTGTTTTTGTATTTTCGTGGGGGCTTTCCATTCTATTGTTTTTGGATATTAATTCAACATTATACAGTAACAATATATTTGTGTTTCCAGGTGTGTTTGGTGAGGATGTGGTGACAGTGAAGGAGGGAGATACAGTCACTCTACACACTGATATCAACAAAAAAGAACATGACAAGATGCTGTGGTATTTTGAAGACACTCGCATAGCTCTGATCAATGGACATCCCAATACGAGCTGTTTATATGATGGTGAAGACGGGAGATTCAGAGACAGACTGGAGGTGGACTATAAGACTGGATCTCTGATCATCACAGACATCACAACTGAACACGCTGGACGTTATGAAGCAGAGATCATCAGAAGTGAGAGTTCAGGAAAAAGGCAAAGTTTGAACAGAAACCGAAAGTGTGACAGCACAAAAATCACCAAAAAAATCAGCATAAGTCATGATGATACCATAAAAACTTTCAGTATGATCGTCATTGGTGAGTTACGCAATGTAATTTATCCTTAAAGGGGTCATATGATGTGATTTCAATTTTTCCTTTCTCTTTGGAGTGTTACAAGCTCTTGGTGCATAAAGAAGATCTGTAAAGTTGCAAAGACTAAAGTCTCAAATCCAAAGAGATATTCTTTATAAAAGTTAAGATTCAGCCACACCTACCTAAAACGGCTCGTTCTAACAGCCTCCACATATCTACGTCACGAACTTTAAACCGCATAAACACATTTCATTACACCAAATACACAAAATAATGTTCTATTTAGCAGCATCATATGACCCCTTTAACTGTGTTTTTATTGGTTGTTTGTTTGGTGTTTTTGTTTTGAAGAAATTGCATATTAGAACACAAATCAGTGATTTTTCTATTATAATACAAAAATGCACATTATAAAAACCAAATTCGATTTCAGGCATGCTGTAAACATAATGGTTCATCAACATAAAAACTGATTAAATATCTGACATTTCTGAAATCCTGTGATCCTGCAAAACACAAATGGATTAGAAAAAGGTTTGATGGATGGATGTTATTCAAATGATAATTGAAATGTTCTTTTAAGAACCTTTTTATGATGACCTAACACTATTATTTATCACTGATGGTTCATGTTTCTTTGAAGTCACTATGAAATCAAAATTGATGATTCTTGCACATTATTATTGTTTTTTTTTTTTTCAAATTCATGTGCCCTCATAATCTTTAATCAAAATAACTTACCCATCCAGTGATCCAATCAATTCCCAATAGACAAAATCAAGTCCTGCCTTCGTATTTTATTTTATTGATTTATTTATTGAGATGTCATTTCACTCACACACAGGGAAGAAAAGACTATCACTACTTTCATTGCACAGCATATGCAACTAATATTATTAATGTGGCATTGGAGAATGTTTTCTAAAAGTTTTTCCTGCAGTTATACAAATGCACAAAACTGCCAAAAGGACTTAATTTTTCAACATCAATTCAATATCAATGTGTTCCTTTATATTTCTTTATTTTTATTCCAGCTGCTCTGTCTGATCAAGTCAAAACCAATGAAGAGCCCCATATGGAGAAGAGGGAGTTTGACTTGAGTATATTTTCACCTTTCCTTTTTTATCTCTTAATAGATTGCATATAATGTAGTACAATATATCTATAAATGCATTGTTCTTAAGGGGAGCTTGACTTTATACTTCACTTTAAATGATTTAGCTGTTGTTTAAACATTTGAATTTCATTTAAACAGAATATTGCATTATAAAAATCTATACATTTAATTTGTCAAACTCCATCCTAAACACCTGCTGCTTTAACGGTAAAAGACTGTAAAAATGCTACAGTAAAAACCTGTTTAATGATTAACGGTAAATTCCCCTACTATATACAGTGAAAAACTGTATTGGATATTACATGTATTGGACATTAATTTTACGGTAGTATACCGTTTTTGGAAGTGAAAAAGACTGTATAATTTACAGTGAATAACCGTAAATTGACATTGCCAGAATTCCCTGCGTTACATTTCAAATTTGATGTTTTTTTGTTGTTGAAATAACAGTTTTTTTCTTAGTTTTTTCTTATCAGTTTTGTATATTAGGGTTGTATGTTACACCTAATGTTGTTAAATTAATGTTTATTTCATTATTTCAGTTTCATGAGTGTTACCATGATGGTGTTTAGTGTTTGTGTGAATGACACCGTGCACCTTCTATATATGTTAATATTTAAAATCTGCTTGTGATGGGCTTTTGTTCATCATGTGACTTTCTCATCACCACCTGCATTTGGTGGTTATCAGTGTATTACAAAGGTACAAAACAGATTTCAGTACTTCAATAGGTTGGTATATTAACATTATTTCAGTTATTGAAATTACAGTATTTAACTGTAAATGTAAGTTAAAACCGTAAAACCTAAAACGTTGCTACCGTATTTTTTACGGTAAAATTCCGGCCGGTTTTTTACCGTAAATTTTACGATTTTTTTTTTACAGTGTGTCAGAAATATTGATTTACACTGTTTAAAACTGCAGCCATGGGAAACCAATAAAATGCTACCTCCAAACCTATAATTCAACAAACCATAGACAAACAGAAACACGGCAGCTGTTCAAACAAATACATAGTAAAGTACATAATGACGTTTGACATGCGACAATTATATCACGAGATCACAAAGAGTGAAAAGCCGTCTCTTGACATTTCTGGAGGCCAACCTCATAGACTATTCCTAAACCTTTCATAAACTATTCCATAATGAAATAATCCCTATTTTTTTAACAGAGGAATAAGCCTTTTGGACATCTAATAGTGTCCATAGAGAGAACATATTCAGTGAATATGGTATATAAACACACTGTCATATTCTCTCGCACTAATGACTGTCTCTCTTCTCTCATTACAGATTCAGGTCTGTCTTCAGCTGCTGTAGCAGGAATATGTGCTGCTGTTCTGCTGCTGGTGACTGTTGTAGCTGCTGCTGGTGGGATTTACTATCGCCGCAGGAGCTCCAGAAATGGTGAGTATTACATGCAGATCCTATAGTGAGAGCGAAACATCATGTGCTTTATGCAAAATTATTATTTGGCTCTATGGAATACTTGATTCTGATTGGTCAGTTGCGACATTATGTCAAATATTTCCTGATAATGACCTTCATCATTTAATTGTGTGCGTGTGTGATTTTTTTTCCCCCACAGCAATAAGGAAGAATAAAAACAATGAAGGACTATTGTGCAAAGATGAGGTAAGACACTGTTGTGAAAACTAACTTTAGATCACACGTAGATTTTACCTGCACTGACAAAATCATCCTAATGGCAAATACACCTTTTTTAACAGAATCTAACGGACTGCTATGACTGTGTGATAATGATGTGCTGATTGTGTCTGATTGTAACTGCAAAGAGCACTGTTCATTTCACTAACTTTACCTTCTGTGATTCATTGTTTTCTTACAGAAGGAGAAAGACTATCCCAAAAGTGTCATTATAAAATGAGAAAAAATGTGCTGCTGAAGCAATCTTCACTGTAAAACTTATATACTTATATATATACAATACTTTAAGATTTGTTTTATTTACAACTTCAAAGCCAATTTACAAGAACCTACTGTATTTGTTCTAGGTTTTGTTTTTGAGATTGAACTTAAACACTACTTGTAACACTGGAAACACGATTGTAAGGTAATTAGTGTCTCTGATCGTCAAGAGAGTAATTACATATCAGAGTTGTGTTTTGGTTTTATTATGCATTTATAATCATGTAATCATTTATTCATGTTTATATTATTTTTTGTGCTCTTCCTATGCTTTCTGTTGGTGTTTAATCTTATGATTGCGTGGCTTCAAGGGGTATTTGTGTTCATGAGTAAGAGACTTTGTCTTTCTTTAAACATTTTTGTCATATTTCCCATTGCTTTGGCTTTGGTATAACAACTCTTGTTGAAGATGAAGAAGGGATAAAGCACAGGCGAAGTCTGGGCATTGAAACGAGTGCAATTATTTATTATACCTCCTTTAAACTGTGTGACACTCACTGTATCTAGAGTATATATTTGCGTTTAATCATTTAGCAAATGGGTTTATCCAAGTCATGATGATGAGCATCACAAGCACTTTATTACAGGAATTATTAAAATAAGATGAATAAGGACAGATCCTTGATCCACCGCAGTTCAACAGAGAGGGTTAATGTTCTGGAAAGGGACTTTGACGTTTGTTGTTTCTTTGTGCAATATAAAATACATTCTTAAATATTTGTATGACACAGCTATTTTAAGTTCATACACAGGACAATTTAACATGATATACTAGTAAAAAATGAGGTAATTGTCTTTGATCCAAAATGTATAGGCGACTGTTGTCAAATGGTTATACATAACAAACACATTATGGAAACTCTTACTGACATTGCTCAGAACTGTTACTTTTACTATACCTCAGAGGCTGAATTGATCTTTCAAGCTTTGTCCAAAAACTGTAATGTATTTATAATATTACTCTGTATTCTGGAAGTCCGATTCATTTTCTCTATTGAGAAACTGGTGAATGATTCTGTATAAACCACAGACATGTAAGCAGTGCAAAGTATAATTACTTATTACAAATTACATGAAGAAAATTGTAGTTTGTACTGTAATCTAGATTACTCATTTTAGGTGATGTATTCTGACTACACTTAGATTACTTTTGAAATAACTTGTTCAAAATCTCAGGGGATTTCAAGTAAATATTTTAAGTCAAAGACGTTTGTCTGACAAAAAAGTTTGGGAATCCCTGCATCACATGAAAACAGCAATGACATTACACATTAAGAGTGTTCAGGTTTTAAATAAGTTTGCCCTGACTTTTGCCCAGATCAATAATTAGTGAAAGTCAATAGATGCCATTGTGTGAATGATATTTAAAGTAATCCATAAGAAGTAACTGCAATCTGATTATGATGATTTTAAAATGCAATATAATTACAAGTACAGTTCTTTTGGAATCCGATTATGTAATCCAGATTACATGAAAAACTACAAGAAAAATCAATCAGAGAATCATGACAAGTTTTGCATCACAGGTTTTTTCTTCTTCAAATCAAAGTTTGTAATGTTGTAACTCATCTGTATGCATGTGCTTTAGAAGACATTTTTGTGAAGTCTTTATGGAGAAAATGAATGGGACACATATGTTGTCCTCCTATTTATTCATGCATGAGAAAAAATAATAAATGGTAAAATAATAAAAAGGCTCTTGTCCTCTTCAGATTTCCAGTGGCATGTTGTCACTGCTGGTTTTATTATTAAACTGTATTTTGGTGTACTTTTATTTCATTAAATATTAAATAAAAGTAATTCAAATTCACGTTGCTATAAGTAATTAATTTCACTCTAAGTAATTTCACTGTAAATTGCCTTAAACCATTCGCAAACTAATATTTGTACTGTGGTAGTAATGTTAGTATGTTTTTGTGAACCACTACACAAAGAATATTTCTTAATATTCACTACAGTGTTAAAGTAACACTGACACATTTCTGCATCCATTAAGTGATTTATTAAGTGCTAATTCAGCATTGCCAAATGAAATATTAATGAATATTCCAGGTTTTGTCCAGCAGATGGCCCCAGCGTACATCATATATGAGCTCTTTGGATGAAAGCATCTAAAAATATACTCAATATGCCATAAATGTCATAAATTCACATAAATGTAAATCATTATTATAGATTAACAATCACAATATTTCTATCTGTTCTGTTTGTTTGTTTTTTTCTTTCAATGATACAAGAAGCAATCACATTATCATACGCACATTTCTATCACACACCTCCGTTTTCTATTAATATAGATTATTAAACTAATCTGTCTAAAATCTTCCAAATTTACAGGTATATATGAAATATGGCCATTTACATTGTCTATGTGGTTTTTAAAATATGCTGCTAAAAGCTGTTTTATGTTTTCATTATGACACCCCTTTAATTAAAATATAGGCATATGATTCATAGATCTTTCATCTTTTCAGTATGTAATATTCAGTTTTCGATAAAAATAATAACAAATATTTTTACTTTTGTATTTGTGGGGTTTCTGCAGATAACGTAACAAAATAAAAAATAGCAACATAAATTAAGGGAGAAATGAAAACAAAGACATGTAAAACATTTTTAAAATGAAATATTAAAGCATATTCATCATTTTGGCCACTAGATGGAGAGCAAAGCTTCGTTTGGCCATCACTAAACAATTGGACCACACATATTTTCATCTGTACGATTAAAACTCCAATATATGTCACAATATCTTTAATCTGTTCTGTTTTCTTTCAACCCAATAGTATGTTCCTGCACAACCGGAGGCTGCAGTTTCAGGACCAGATTTCCAGTGGCATGTTGTCACTGCTGGTTTTATTATTAAACTGTATTTTGGTGTACTTTTATTTCATTAAATATTAAATAAAAGTAATTCAAATTCACGTTGCTATAAGTAATTAATTTCACTCTAAGTAATTTCACTGTAAATTGCCTTAAACCATTCGCAAACTAATATTTGTACTGTGGTAGTAATGTTAGTATGTTTTTGTGAACCACTACACAAAGAATATTTCTTAATATTCACTACAGTGTTAAAGTAACACTGACACATTTCTGCATCCATTAAGTGATTTATTAAGTGCTAATTCAGCATGAGTGAACATCTGCTGTTAACAAGAAGAATCACTGAAGAAAAGAGAAAGAAGAACAAAAGAAGGGGAAGAGGTGAGTAAAAAAAAATCAGCTGAAATAAAAGAAGACAACTTTTTCTCAATGCTGACAAATAATATAAAACGTCCTGCTGCAATGCATGCTGGTACCACCAATCAAACACATACATGACTCCCAGTTTTTTTTGTTTTTGCTTTAATTGCTTGTTTTGTGATGTTCAGAGTTATCTGTTTATCTGAATTTCTTGATTGTCACGGTTATTGAGATTAATACACTGATTCTTGATGTCTGCGTGTGTCTGTATGCTAAAGTAGTTGTAAATAAATCCTTTAGATATCTTAACATTGCTGGATCTCAAGCTGTAGAATCACAGGGCTGCTATAATCAATCATGTAAAATTAACACATTATTAATATACAGTAACTACGATCACAAGTAAAATATACTAAACATCGTGAGAAAAACTACTGTAAAATTATAGTATTTTTTTCCTCACTAATCATAACCATCAGCTGGTACAGACAAAATAAGTAAACATTCGGTCTTCATTTATATTACAGCCTAACGTTATATAACCCTTAAACTAAAAATATAAGCTTACATATTCATAGAAGATATCCATACAAAAAAAAAAAGTGCAAAGCAATGTAACAAATTAAGAAACTGTAATAGAAAAAACAAATTAATTTATATTTTAAGTGTAAATTCATTTAAATTTAAAATTGTTAACTCAAAGCAGGTATTACACACTTAACATCTGATGCATTTATAAATCAAAAATCACAATTGAAATAAAAAAAAATGTTCCTGAGATTCAATATCTTTAACAACATGTACAAACATTACTACAAACTAAACCACCAGGGTCCTAGAACTGCGGTCCTGAAACTGCAGCCTCCGGTTGTGCAGGAACACCCTTCTCTTTCAACCTCTTGTTGATCTGATGTCACTGACCAGAAGAACAGCAGCAGCTGCAGCAGCCACGCCCATCAGAGCAGTGACGACCAATCGGATCACAGGCTCGATAGTATCACAACTACTGACTTGAATTTCTGGAAAAAAACAACAACAAATGAAGTGGGTTTAGATTGATGGCTGGCTCATGGAGCAAGTACCTCATCTGGTGTCTGCATCCTTCAAAATCATTTTAATGGGAAGATTGAAGATTGTATGCTCTGATTGCGACCCAGATGGGCCTTGTAATAGAAATCTCTAATTTAATGTGTGTTATTGTTCATATTTATGGTTTTAATCAACAGAAAGAGAAGAAAAAACTTACTGACCAAGTGGAAGAACACATCTTGATTTTACTAACCAAACACTCAAATTCTTTTTGGAGGGGATTTCAATGTGGCTTTAGCAGATGGCCTCCAAAGTCACCTGATAAATTAAATCTACATTGAATGATTTTCTTCAGTTGACATCTTTTTATGTATTTTATTTTTTTTACATGGTACAATAGTTCTCTTTCAATCCAGTCTCGTATCGATGTGTCGCCTATCTCTAGAGATTGAAATCATACTATTTCTGACATTATTCCATCAGCACTTTCTGATCACAAATGCATCTCTAAATTCATTTCTTTTTCAGATACTGTTCATCTGCATAGAACTCCTGTTGAAAATTAAATGTTTCATTGCTTAATTATAATGAAGTAAGGGGAAAATAAATGTTATTATTTGCAATTATTGGGGGGAAAAGCAAATAAGGAAATGTTGCTGTAATTGGGAGTTAGCAAATAATGTGAAATCTGTAAATTTATACAAACATTTAGCAGTAAATTGTTGCAAAAGAAAAAGAAATGATGACAGTTTAATAATATGCAAAATTTCAGATCTTCTATTTAAAGCAGTGTTATCTGATGCTAAAAAGGTTGCACTTGCCCATTATCAAAATATATTAGGAGCATTTGTTCAAGTTGGATGGAAGTAGGTGAGCACAATTCTTGTTTTGTTTTTCTAGATTGGAAAAGCAATATATATATATATATATCTGATTGGAAAGCTTAGATTTGAAAACCAGAAAATCATTGCTAATTTATGTGCCAAATTGTATAATGATTTATTCACTTAAAATGTATTCACTTAAATTGAACAAACATGCTCTTGATTTTTTTTTCTCTCGAATCATTATCTTCCATAAACACTGAGTAATACTGATCAAGCTTTTTGTGATGCTCACATTACTTTAAAAGAAACTGTAGGCGCAATTCAATCTTTAAAATCAAATAAATCTGTTGATACAGATGGTCTCACATCAGAATTACAAGAATAGAAAATCAGAAGTAAAAATATAGCTATATAAATTCATCTTTTCATTCCATCAGGAATCAGTGTGTTTTTAACCCTCTGGGCCTCTTCGTTTAGGAGTCACACTCGCCTCACTCGCTGTCAAAAGTGACCGAAGCCTTGAAATGTTACTTTTTTTTTCAGGACAATCAATGTAATACATTTTTGTTCAATCATATTTTCCGATTATTATTTAGAATTTTGAGGGGATTTTATGATACTATGCGATATTTATACAATTTTAATAAGCTATTTTTCTATTAGAATGAATGTATTTTTTGTTAATTATTTATTTATTAATTTTTAATAAATGCAATATTTCACATTAAAACAGAATGAAAGCATTTAAAATCCATTATTTTAAGTAAGAATTGTGCCATCTGGTGGCATTAAAAAATAAAAACTTGTGTAACGCCGTGTAACCTCCTGTATAGCTCCCTATAAACACAGTATATACAGAGACTTTTGGATTCCAATAGTTTTTTAGACATACTTTCTTCATTTTATTAGGTTTTACATTTAGATATATATGTATAGATATTCTAAAAGACTATATTTTATTTATAGATATTTTTGGTTAGATAAATATCAGGATTTGCATTATGATTACAATACAAATATTAATATTTAGTTAGAAAGTGAACACATGGGAAGTTTTGTTACTCAGATATCACCTGTTAGGCTAAAATAAGAACAAACACAATAATTATCAAACAGTAATTTGAAGAAAAAGAGGGGAAACAATCTGAATAACCATAAATACATATAATTGTAACTATTTACATACAAACTGTAATTATTTGATGCATTGCTGCACATGCAGCCGATAGTTATTCAGTGTCTCTTGCACACTGGAAGAGAGAGAGAGACTCTTTTGAACTTTTTTTTTTTAATTTATTCATTTTATTTCACATATTCTAAAAAAATCGTCACATTTCAAAATATACAATTTTTCGGTCAAAAATGAGCGAAGAGGCAAATAGCAGTTACTCTCCACTTTAAAAAATGCTTTATTTCCTGAGCCAACAGAGACCACTACAGATAAAATGTTTTTTTTTCTGTTAAAAAGATAGAAATGATGAAGTTAGATCACTTTTTGATAATTTTTTTTTTTTTGTCACCTGTAAATTATTCTTTTACTGGAATAATTGATATAAAAATCTGAAT
>NW_015541030.1:63735-70762 GCF_001515605.1 Sinocyclocheilus anshuiensis | reverse complement strand
GGGGGGGTGTGAATATGGTCTCTGCATTTATTATTCAGCAAGATGTATCCATAACTTTTAATACAATATTTTAGGACATTATGAATCTGTCTCCACTAAAAACAATGCTTGTTTTGTTATAAACCTAATTTATTTTCTTTGAAAATTGTATATCCACAAATGTAAGTTTGCCAACAACAAACCACATTTTCTTTTCTTTTGTTTTTGAAATACTTAAAAAAAATATCTAAACACTGTTTTATTGTCAATAAACAGAACATAAAAAATATATAT
Source organism: Sinocyclocheilus anshuiensis (assembly GCF_001515605.1). Lineage (NCBI taxonomy): Eukaryota > Metazoa > Chordata > Actinopteri > Cypriniformes > Cyprinidae > Sinocyclocheilus > Sinocyclocheilus anshuiensis. The sequence goes on along the minus strand of NW_015541030.1, from coordinate 70,489 downwards.
AAATATCATTCTTCATAATTTCTGGCACCTTAAGTTCTCTTGGTAAAATCAAGAAATTAATTCAGTGAATACATGCACAAGTGCTGCTGTACCTGAACATGTGTGACAGAGTTTGCTGATGTCCAGATGTGTGGTCTGGTTGCTGATGGGATTGTTGAGCACACAGCTGTAGCTGTTTTTATCCTGATATTCCACCTCCAGAGGTAGAGAGAGACTGATGCTGAGATCAGACACACTGATGCTGGACAATAAACTGTTTCCTTTGTACCAGGAGAGAGTCACATGACCCACATTCACCACTGAACACACCAATGAACAATATGATGATGATGATGAAGAACATTGTGAAGAGTTACTGCTGATGACAGGAACAGACAGACGAGCTGAACACATGAAAAAAACAATTAATAGATGATTAAGTGTTTTTAGCAGCATCAGTCAGTCTCATGTCAGTGATCTTCACTCCTCTCTCTTTACATTTATAAAAGATTATTGTTTACATATATGAACAAATATCAGATAGGAAAATTATGCTTAATTAAAGTTATCTAGTTATTTTAATCATCAATAATCAAAATAATAGAAGTGTTAAGATACATCTAACAAGTTAATAAAACCAATATTTAACTCACCATAGACAGTGAGACTGAAACTCTTGCTCACACTGTTGCTCTGTAGTTGATAGAGTCCAGTGTGTTCAGTTGTGATGTTTGTGATGATCAGAGATCCAGTTTGATCATCCACCTTCAGTCTGTTTCTGAATCTCTCATCAAGAACATCATCATATACAGTCATGCTGCCGACCATTACATTGATTTGAGCTATTAAAGTGTTTTCAGATCCAAACCTCCACCGAATCAGATCATCATCCATCATTTCAGTAAAACCTGTGTTTAGAGTGACTGAATCTCCCTCCAGCACTGACACTGACTCCACTGCATCTGTATCAGCAAACACACCTGATGAACAGAGATACAGATTAAAGGTCTCAAATAATTGTGTTGATTTTCTGCAATAGACCAGTTTTGTAAATGTAATGAAGAACAGCAGCACAGACTCAAAAGTAGCCTGCATGGGATTCATATTTTCTGACATGTTATTTTAGTTAGCTGACACTGTTAGTACAGCTGGGTCTGGGGGGGTGGAGCCACAGGGGCATTTGTCCCATCCTAAATCTGATTGTTCCCTTCAGTGCCTCTGGAAGATTGAGGCCTGGTTTCACAGACAGGTCTTAGACTAAACCAGGATTAGGCCATAGTTAAGTTTTTTACATTAAGTAATTTTTATAAACTGCCTTAGAAAATAACATTACTGGTGTGCATATTGAGACAAAACATAAGATTAATCAGTGCAAGTTTCTTTCAGCTGAAACAGCTCAGACTTACATTTCAGTCTGGGAGGCCTTGTCTGTGAAAGCAGGGGTGAGGGTTATAGGAAGCCACATACTGCAAATCAGATGAAAAACACCCCAGCAACACAACTGGACAGAACCGGTTCATTTATGCTTATTTTACCCTGGACACATAAGCAGCACGTGCTCACTGTGCTTTCATCACACAACAGAAGCAAAAGTGCAGTGATCCTTTGGCACTAATATATGTAGGTCATCTTTCAATAAAGCCAGCATCAAATCAAATTGACTTTTTCTATTTTTTATGGAATATTGCAGTGTTTATTATAAAGTATTTATACATTTTAAATTCAAGTGCCCTCATAATCTTTAATCAAAATAACTTGTCTTCCCTCTTGCAGCTACATCTCCTCTCTGATGATGTGTTTACTGGCACGAGGGTGGGGCAACTTGTCACTCACATGAGATTGTCCAATAGCAAACCACAACCATCCAGTTACCTCCCACTAGACAGAATTAAGCCCCGCCCTACATTTGTTCTTATTCAAGAAGCAGTTCACCTCAGATGAATGTCAGGAATAAGAAAGAAAAAACTCTGGCAACTTCCATTGAATGCCAAACAGAACTGATTTCAAACAAAAGGAAACTGCAGCCTGACTTTACTTTGTAGTTGCCTAAAATGGACAGCTGTACAATAACATTGCAATGCCTTCATTTTAAAATAATTCACTTGATTGTGTACTTGACATCGACAGATTGACAAATAATCTGCACAGATATATAGAGATGCATATGCAGCTGAATATCAATCTTATATTTCACATACAAATAGTAAATTATATTAACATCTCACATTCACGCAGTAACTTTAACATTACACTCTTAAAAATAAAGGTTCTTTATTGGCATCAATAGTTCCATGAAGAACCTTAAACATCCGTGGAAGCTTTCGAATGCTGAAAAGTTTCTTTAGATTTTTAAAATTGTCTTCAACATGTTTCATTTAAGATCCGTTCACTGAAAGGTTTTTTTGGAAACCAAAAAGGGTTCTTCAATGGAATCACTGCAAAAACATCATTTTGGAGCCTTAATTTTTAAGAGTGTAGCATTTATAGATGCTGTACTTTATTTCACAGTAATACTATTTCTTATATTGTGGAGGGCCTTTCAATCGCACACTATATTCACAAGAACACACACTCACACTCTTCACGCCTCAAGGCATGCACACATATACAGTACGTACATTAACCACAAACATGCAGTAATAGCCACATTGTCATGCACATGCTCAAAATGAGGCAGTAGAAAAGTGGTAAAGCAGAGTCTGCAACGGAAGACAGAGCGGTAGGAAGTAGAAAGTATTCTAACATACTCCAAGCGTGCATACTCTATGCTATTTTTGTGCTATTACCCATAATGCAACAATTTCCACTTAAATAATATTGGATATAATGTCACAGTTTCATTTTGTGTAGTGTACTAGCTTTGGTTCATTCAAAGACTCATATTTTGAGGCTCATTTAGTTCTATTGCTTCAGTTTTCACTATTTCTGTTTAGTTCTGTTTTCTTTAGTTTCTATAGTGTTAGGTTTCCATGGCTTATGATTTCCCCTTCACCTGTGTCTATAGTTAAGTTGCTTTTCTAGTCTCTTGTATTTATAGCCCCGTGTTTCTTTCATTAGTCACTTCTTTTACACAAAGCTGTTAGGCTGCATTTACCTTTGTCTTGGATTATTGTTACTTCTTTAGATTGCCATCTTTACAGATCCTCACCCCAACTGCACATTACATGTAGCCTACAGCAAAATTAATACAGTCTAACTATAGTTAGTTTGTAGTTAAACTAGTACATTAATGAACTGGTTAACTTTAACTGAGGAGACATCAGCTGCTGCTGAGTCAAGTGTTTGTGGAAGAGGTTTGTCTTCGGTTGCTTCGTGAAAGTTGACTCAGCAGATCAGGTGAAGACTGGGAACTTTATTTTCAGACACTTTTTTTTATCACACCGAGTGAGCTGAGTTTAACTGTTAAGCATATAAGCTGCATGATCTTTTCTCAAAACTAGCTTCACTTTTTTCATCATTTTTGCTCAGTGACTTAATCTGCAGAGGCAGTCATTTTTAGTGGATGTGTTCCAGTGTTAGTTTTTAACAGCTGTGGGTGAGACTCGTATATACAACAGAGGTCTGTGCTTCGTAGCTCGCATAATACATCAGAGATTATTTGACAAATGGCAGACCTTGTAATTATCTCAGGCTAATTTGGATTTATTAAAATATCTGCATTAGGTTGTCTGAAATTACTGCACATTCTCATGTGCACTGGAAAGGGCAGATATATTGATGATTGAAACCATGATCAGCAATGCAGCAACATCATGACATCATAACTAAAATCAAGGAAACAGCCTAGCGAGCATAAAAGTTATTATTATTATTTTACAATTTCTAATATTTGTACAGGCTGCATTATTTATTTATTGATAGTGGAACTGAATTCATTACAGCTCCACAATAATAACATGCAACTGTAAAAAAATAAAAAAAATAAACTTTTTTGTAACTTACCAACCAGATGGCAACAGCACAAACAGCAAAAAGCCAATGTGTGAAACATTTTCATCTTCAGTCTGAAATAGTTTCAGTCAAATTTGAAATCTTGCAGTAAAGTTGTTTAGAGAACAAGCTTGCAATGTGAACTATCTGCTCACTTCCTCCAGACTGAAGACTGAATTAGACCATGCCCCATGTGTTCAACAACACTTCCTCTCTAAAACTCGCCCAAAGACAGTCAGTAAATAATTGGCAGCTAGGAGAGCCTTTTTTTGACAAAAACTATTATTCACTACTTATTAAATATTCATTTTAGGTTGCGGTTTACTAGACAGTATGTTATTAAAACAATTCACTTTGTTGCTTTCATTGTTTGTATGTCACGTTTGAAAAAAATTATTAATAAATATTTAAATTAATAAATATAAATGTAGATGTGAATTGACTGAACTCAGATGCTGTCACGCGTAACTTGCTTGATTTTATGAACATATGACTCTGCCTGTGAAAACCCAGCTAAAGTCTTTTTTTTTCTTTTTGTGATTTACTATTTTACATAAAATCGTCCTTCATAATGTAAAGAACATTCTGTGAAAATGTAACCTTGATATCTTTAATACTGACTGAGTAAGGCCATGTCAGCGATTTAAATCAGAGTGAGATTAATGGTTGAAATCAAACTTTGATGCTTGTTATCTCATAACTAGATTTTGAGACTTTAGCCTGGATTTCACAGACGGTCACGTATTCTTTTGTGGATGTTGTCCATTAAATCTGTTTAAGCAGTGAAGGTCTGAACAGTTGCAGTGCAAGTCTTAGCAACAGTTTCTGTTTCTTCTCCAGTGTCTGCTGATGCAGTGTCACTGTCAGTGTCAGTGATAGAGGGATATTCTTTTACTCTAAACACTGATGTTACTGTTACACAGAGATATGATGTAATACTGTATCAATAGAGAGAAACTGGAGTTGTCTCAAAAAAGATTGACGAGTCTCCACTTCCTTCCACTACAGAAAACTGAAGCCAAAACATGGCAGTATGGCCGCTGTCCTCTTGTGAAAATGATGTTATTTGGAAGCTGAGAGCAGTAGGCTAGTGATCGTGAAGTGGAGCCGCGGTATCAAAGTCCCGCCCAAACTCCTGCAGACCCAATCACAAGCTCACAATCATGACACCACACCCCATTCTGTAGCAGCAAAAAACTAACTAAAAGCAAACTTATTAGAAAAACAAACACTTGAACATACAACATACAACATCATTTGAGGTGTAAATTGATTATTTAGTTTGGCCAACCTCCAGTTGTCAATAAAATATAATACAACACTACAGTACCAATATAGGCTACTACTACAGTACCTCAGGGTAATTACTGTCCCAAATATAAAACAATATAACAGAACAGTATTTTGAGGTAATTCCATTCCCAAATTGTTGTAGAGTGACAATGAAGTGTCAGTTGTTGTAATGACCTGTAGAGGGCAGGCTAATGATATTGGTATTTGCTTAAAAAGCAGCAGAGAAGAAGTTAGTGTGTGTGCAAATGAGTAGGGTGAAGCTGCAGGCCCGGAGGCCCAACTGCACAAGACCTGCATGCACAGACCTATCGTTTTTTTTTAGACAGTGCCACCTGCTGTTTGGAAGATTATCTGCAGGCCCGGAGGGCCCAACTGCACACTCAGACCTGCATGCTCAGACCAGCACTCCCCTATTTCACCTAAACTGTTACATTTGGTTAGGGATTGTTACAGATCTTCAATTTGTATTCTGGTTGTGTATGTAATTTATTGCTATGACTGTATCCCCTGTGAATGTTATATCTTCAATAAAAAAAAATAAATAAAAAAAAACAGACCAGCACTCCCAGAACTATCGTTTTTTCCGACAGTGCCACCTGCTGTTTGGACGATTATCTAACCTGATTAGATAAGATTACCTAACCTGAATTCAATTGCTGATAGAATTGGTAAGTTTATTAATTTAAACTAATATTAAAATGAAAACATAAAAATAAAAGCTCTAAATGATAGTGATGGCGACGTGAAGCGTTCTGAACCAGTGAAGCTTTCATCACAATTGTATCGGAAAAAGGTTCATTACTCGAAGCTTTTTAAAACGGTTTATGCTGTGGCCATCTAGTGGTCATAAAAATAAATAACACTTTCCAAAGTGTTATGTTCCATTACAGCCAGTGGTTTCACATCTGGTTCTACAACTGCTTTTTTGTTTTATTATATTTCATATAAATAATGTTTATTGTCAAAGTCATTCATTTGTGTCGGTGTACTGGTGTACATCGTAATATCAAAATCAACTGCGGGCGGCAGATCCTTTTCCTATTTAGCGCCCAAACTCTGGAATAGCCTACCTAACATTGTTCGGGAGGCAGAGACACTCTGTCAGTTCAAATCTAGATTAAAGACCCATCTCTTTAACCTGGCTTACACATAACACACTAACACATTTCTAATATTCAAATCCATTAAAGGATTTTTAGGCTGCATTCATTAGGTCACACTAGGAACACTTCCAATAACACACAATGTACTTGCTACATTGTTAGAAGAATGGCATCTACGCTAATATCTACGTCTGTTTCTCTCTTATTCTGAGGTCACCGTAGCCACCAGATCCAGTCTGTATCCAGATCAGATGGTCACTGCAGTTACCCCGATCCGGTACGCATCCAGACCAGATGGTGAATCAGCACCTAGAGAGGACCTCTACAGCTCTGAAAGTCAGCGGAGACCAGGACAACTGCGCCCCAGAGACAGATCCCCAGTAAAGACATTGTCTCAGACGGCCACCGGGACAAGACCACAGGAACCAGTTGAGTCCTCTGCACAATGT
>NW_015541030.1:56930-63147 GCF_001515605.1 Sinocyclocheilus anshuiensis | reverse complement strand
CGCCTCTGGCTTGCTTAGTTGGGGACACTTCATTTCCAGCGATATCGTTGACTTGATTGCACAGATACTACTAAAACTGAACTGAGCTGGATGATGACATCACTGAATTCAATGATGAACTGCCTTTAACTGAAAATTTAGTGTTTACTATTGTCCTTTTGCATTATTGACACACTATTTTCCTAAGTAATGCTGTACAGTAAGCCCTGCAGAGTTTAGATTCAACCCTAGTTAAACACACCTGATCCAACTAATCAAGTCCTTCAGGCTTATTTGATAACTACATGGTATGTGTGTTGAAGCAGGGTTGGAACTAAACTCTGCAGGGCTGCAGCCCTCCAGGAACTGAGTTTGACACCCCTGCTATAAATGATCACTATTTGGGCATCTGCATGAGAAAAAAACACAATTATAGTTTTATTTCTATAATGGAAGTATAAGCCCTATATGATTCACAGATGTAGCTATCAGTTCATCAGGTGGTTTTCAGTTTAAGGTGATTTATTGGCATGACAAATATTTCTATTTCTAATTTCCAAATTATGTGCAGTATTGCAGCATACAATTAATACAGTGCAAACTGAAAAAAGTGCAATGAAACAAAACATAAAATTAAGAGTCTAAACAACGCCATGAAAAGGATGCCATATACAGCAGGGCTGAGCAAATTCAATCCTTTGTCCTGCAGAGTTTAGCTCCAACCCTAATCAAAAACACCTGCCTGTAAATTTCTAGTTACCTTGAAGACATTATTAGCCTGTGCAGGTGAACTACATTTGATCAGGACAGTCGCCCTTCAGGACCGACATTAGTGATGTTAGGTTCTTGAACGAATCGTTCTTTTGAGCCGGTCCTCAGGAAGTAACCGGTCGAGCCGGTTCACAAATCGAACTGAATCGAACTTTTTTTTATACGCAGGACGCACAGCCGAAGTAGCACGTCCAACTCAAAAAGAACCGAATGAGCCGGTGTCATGAGAAATTGAGTCCCCCCTCAAAATCGGGTCCGCTTAGGACCCCGAGTGATCCCATTTACTCAACGAACTTTTAATGGGTATTATTTTTAGCGCCTGATTACAATTCCTGCAAAATCGTGCTTTGATTTATGTCATTTGAACTTCGTTATGACCATTAATGTCTTTTAAATTACATGTTTCATACGCTAGTATCCGAAGCTATAGGTTGTGAAATCAAACATTTCTCGTTGAGATTTATTAATAGATAAATAGATGTATTTATCTATTTATTTTTTGGTTAGCTCATGTACTAGCATAGCATACAGCTACCCGATTAGCCTGCTAGGTTAGCTTATACAACACGCATTTGCACTTGCCATACAATTATTCACAACGAAATAGTAACATAAGTGTTGACTTTTGATCAGGTATTTAAAACAGCTACCGCCTTGGTCCTAAGTGGACCCCATTTCGAGGGGGGACTCGATTTCTCATGACACCGGTTTAACCAACTGTCGAAGTTTGCCGAGGATTACCGAGGACTCAACAAGAATGAGCCGTGGCGAAGTTTGCCGAGAATTACCGAAGATTCTGATCAGTGAGTTGACGATACTGTGCAAGCCTGAGGCGCGTACTGGAAATATGCTTGTTTATGTTATTAATTTACATTTTATTAAAACCTGCAAAAACCTTTCTGTCGAGTGATGTAAATACAATAGTTTATTGTGCATGCATATTATATTTAAAGTTGCTTAAGTGAAATCAAGGAGTTTATAAGACTGGTTTATTCATTCTTTAAAATAGCTGGTTCAAAATGAGAAATTAAGATCAAACAGAACAGCAGAAGACTATTCATAATAATACAGTCCCTCATTCGGCCCCTTTAGTGCCTGGTTATGGGATGCCAAACATGCCAAGCCAAGCACAACCTAAATGAACACAGCCATTTAATATTGATCCTGCAGAGTAGATTTTTTTCAAGAGTGCTGTGTAAACTATTGGGAAGCACGATACCACCCATTCACATACCCCTCTGAATTCTCTATTAGAAAATTGAATTGTAAGCAAAACAACTTAAATGTTTATTTAACCTATGCCACAGTAAGCCTATGTTCCTCACCTTTTACTAGTTCAGTTCTCTTAATGGTTTACATTAAGAATACCATCATAACTTACCAAACATATGCCACAAGCAGAACAAAATAAACAGGTGAACCATTGTCAAATAATAGTGCTTGAAATATGTGAACACTGGTAAAGCAACATGAGAGTCTTAGACTGTGATATTAATAGTGTTGCGTGTGAATTCTTCCCCACAAGATTTGATCACCACCCATCAAATGTACTACTCATGCACGTGTTGGTTGAACATGCTCATCTACCTTCTATTAAGTGTTATACTGTTTTCATTTGATCCTTTAACACAAGTTGTACCTTTTAAGTGCTATATCGCTTTCAATTATTTATTTGACCTTTCTCACTCTTGTCTGTGGTCTGAGAGTTCAGTTCATTCCATTTATTAGTCCCCTTGTCATTTGTCTCCATAGTTTCTGATCTGGTTTCTTTTCTGTTCACCTGTTTAAAGATTAGTTCCTGTGTATTAATACCATGTTTTGTTCAGTTCTTGGTCCATTATCATTAGTGTGTTGGTTGGTTTGTGTTGTGTTTTTTTTTATCCGCAACTGAAATGGCTCCTTTGCCTGCACCAGCCTGTGACACTTGTCACAGTTCAGGGTGGAGGCTAGTGAAGGTTTTGAAACGCTGTTCTCTTGCTACCATCAACCGATCCCGCAAGCCACATGCTTCTAAACCACAGCAGGTTTAAAAAAACTGAAACTGAGCTTCTGAAGAGCCACACACATTCAAGTGGAACACATTAATGTTATACTCTGCTCCGAGGCGCTGTGTAGATCTTGAGTGTATGATATACATTTCTGTAAAATAGTTAAAGATTCATTTAAACAACATGCATTTCATTAGTTTATACAGCAACATTTAATTTATTAATACAATGTAAGTTCACAGACCGTGTGCAATAAAAGCACATTTTTGTCATATCTCAAATGCATGGCAAAAACAAACAAATAAAATTTTTTTAAAATACATAGCTAATGTGGCTCAGAGGGCAGCACAAGTCACCTCACGGCTAGTTTTGTATACTCAGACCTTTGCCTAAGCACAAAGTGAATGCAGTGTGGGCATGATATCTGAGGCTGAGGCTGTCACAGCAAGACCATCCCTGGTCTCACACACTCTCAGAAAAAAAGGTACAAAAGCTGTCACAGGGGTGGTACCGTTTGAAAGGTAAACTTTTGTACCTAAAGGGTCCGTATTGGTACCTTATTTACAGTAGGTACATGTTAGTACCTGAAAGGTACAAAGGTGTAACTTTTGAAAAGATACCAAGCCAATGACAGCTTTTGTGCCTTTTTTTCTGAGAGTGTGTGAGACCAGGGATGTCCCTGCTGTGAATGTAATACAGGGGATTATTCAGTTATGTTTTTGTTTTTGGGTAAATATGATTATCCACACTAATTCAAATGCATTAAATTCTCCATGCTGAATGCACTAGTGATGTTGGTGGTGGTACACAATAAAGGTCACTTTTTTTTCTGTTCTTTGGACTCATTATTTATATGTTATATATTTCCTGCGTTCAGTTCCTGTTTCCTTTGCCGCCTTGGTTTCTGATTATGGCCTAGTTTGCCACAGTAAGCCTATGTTCCTCACCTTTTACTAGCTCAGTTCTCATTATATCAGTGTATTTATGCCAAAGGTTCTCGCTGTGAGTTGTCTGTTCTTGTATTAATTTATCGGTGCTATCTAGTGGTTCCTAAGATATACAGCAGCCAATGCCAAAGGAAGAGGCTGAATTCAGAGCTGTACTATCAGACTGTTACTGTTTTTACCATATCTTTCTATGACAGAACTAGTTAGAGTAGAATGCTTGTATGTGATTCTGAATGTAGAATGTGCCTACATTTGGTCAACACAAAGGTGGAGTTGACAAAATACATCTAAGCACAATTCTTTTTTTCATTATTTGAATATTGGGTGGAAGATTAAAATTAAACAAGATCACATTTATTTGGTTTATTCTGTGAATTTTAAATGAAAATATTACACTCTTGTTGATCCACCTCTGACCTGTGACTCTTCTTTAACTGTGTTTCATGGATCAGTTTTGTTGGATTGATCCAGTACTTTTTTCACTGTAAAGCAATTTTATCTAGAGAAGAATTCAGACTGTGAGGTTTGTAAATGCAGGACTGGAAGAAACTCTTCAACTACAAACTAAACAGACATCAAACCAACGGACACTTTCACCCACAATCTAATTGTCCACCCAGCAGATCAAACAATGTTTCTGGAGAAAACCGACCACAGAAGGTTTCAGTTTGACTCTGTTGAGCTGCTAGTGGCACACTTCAGTAAGACTTGCAATGTGAGTGTGTACATGGTTTTAACTTTTTTTTTTTTTGCAATTTACAACTACTGAATGATTATAAAACCATTTTAAAATTAAGTAAAATTTATTTATCATTAAATTTAGGTTGACTAATCCAATATTCACATAATTTTCCACTCCTACTTTTACGCATTTAACACAGTGAGTACTGAGTAGTTCCTTTTAAAATCCATGCTATGTTTAACCAATGTTAAATAATAAAAATATTTTCCACAATTATGAACTGTTAAAGTCTTAATAAGAGCCAGATTTATAGGTTATATAACACACATTCATTTTGTTTGTGTGTGTGTGTGTGTGTGTGTGTGTGTGTGTGAACTAGGAGGGTCAAACAATGTTGTGGGAGGATTCAGAAACCAGAATAATAGATTGAGTGTTTTTAGCAGATAGATCAGACTTTTCACTGAACCACTGAAGAAAATGTTTCACATTTTTGTTTTTTTCTGTTTGTGCTGGCTGAGTCTGACTGGTAAGTTTTAAAAGCAATTCAATTTATTTCGATTCACTGCAATAGAGCTTTTGCTTCAGTCCAGATTAGTTAGGATGATGTGCATTTGATGTTCTTCCCAGATCAAATAAAACATATTATTTTGAGACTTGGCATGTAGAGCAAAATAAATGTGAAGTTACAGGCAAAAACAAAACAGATCAAAAGTCTTTCAAGTATGTGATATCTGTCCCTGTTCTTCAGGTGTGTTTGGTGGGTCACTGTCAGTGATTGAGGGAGATTCTGTCACTCTAAACTCTGATCTTACTGAAATACATCAAGACGATGAAATACTGTGGAAATTTGGAATTAAAAACTCCCTGATAGGTAAAATCAATAGAGAGAAACAAATTTTCTCCACATATGATACTCCTGATGGGAGATTCAGAGACAGACTGAAGCTGGACAGTCAAACTGGCTCTCTGACCATCACAAACATCACAACTGAACACGCTGGACACAACTAGAGATAAATGAACCTATGTGGTCAACAAAAACATTCAGTGTTTCTGTCTATGGTCAGTCAAAAATTCTTGTTTTATTCTTAAATATTATGTTTTAAATTGAGTTTAATCCACATCATTTGTGGCGTAAGGCTGATTACCACAAAAAAAAATATATATATATTTTGACTTGTCCCTCATTTTCTTAAAAAAATAAAAATAAAATAAAAATCAAAGTAATCGCAGATTGCTTGCAAAGGATGTAAATTAGGTCAGTTTTTTGGAGTGTTTTAAAGTTGAAATGTAACATTTGTGTTGTGACATGTATTAACTTACATTAATTCTACTGCTTAAACATATACAGGTGCATCTGAAAAAAATGTGAATATCGTGAAAAAAAAATTTGTAACATTTCAAAAAGTGAAACTTTCATATATTCTAGATTCATTACATATAAAGTAAAACATTTCAAAACATTTTTTTTTGTTTTAATTTCGATGATTAGAGCTCACAGCTCATGAAAGTCAAAAATCCAGTATCTCAAAATATTAGAATAGTTCCTAAGATCAATCAAAAACAACAAAAAAAAACTTTTGAAATGTTTTACTTTACATGTAATGAATCTAGAATATATGAAAGTTTCACTTTTTGAAATAAGTTCCAAAAAAATTACTTTTTCACGATATTCAGATTTTTTTTTAGATGCACCTGTATATACATATACATTACATTTACATTTAGTCATTTAACAGATGCTTTTATCCAAAGCGACAATGAGGACAATAGAAGCAATCCAAATCAACAAAAGAGCAATGATATGCAAGTGCTATAACAAGTCTCAGTTAGCTTAATGCAGTACACGT
>NW_015541030.1:22009-56028 GCF_001515605.1 Sinocyclocheilus anshuiensis | reverse complement strand
ACGCTTTTATCCAAAGTGACTTACAAATGAGGACAACAGAAGCAATCAAAATCAACAAAAGAGCAATGATGTGCAAGTGCTATAACAAGTCTCAGTTAGCTTAATGCAGTACACGTAGCAAGGTTTTTTATTATTATTATATAATAAATAAAAAGAAAACAGATAGAATAGAAAAAGAATAGAGCAAGCTAGTGTTAGAGGTCTTTTTTTTGCTTTTGTTAATTTTTGTTAATTGTATAATAAATAAAAAGAAAACTAATAGATGGAATACAAAAAGATTAGAGAAGCAAGTGTTCGTTTTTTTTTTTTTTAAGAAAACAAAAAGCTTTTTGTAAAGCTATTTAAATATCATTAATCATTTTTACAGCGGAAATGTTGGTAAGTGACTTTACATATTGAAATGTTTTATCATTTGAGAAGACAGACTGATAATCAACACACTTAATACCAATGCAACACAAAATTTACCACGATTTAACAGAACATGCTACATTAAAAATAAGATTGTTGTTGGTTGACCCATATTTCTGTTTATTCTGTTATATTTTTTTAGTTCGTCTGCCTGTTCCTGTCATTATCAGAGATGTTTTACAAAATCTTTCATCATCATCATATTGTTCATTGTTGTGTTCAGTGTTGAATGTGGGTCATGTGACTCTCTCCTGGTACAAAGGAAACAGTTTATTGTCCAGCATCAGTGTGTCTGATCTCAGCATCAGTCTCTCTCTATCTCTGGAGGTGGAATATCAGGATAAAAACACCTACAGCTGTGTGCTCAACAATCCCATCAGCAAGCAGATGAAACATCTCAACATCACTCAACTCTGCCAGATTCATTCAGGTACGACATTGGTGATAGTAGTGATTATTTATTAAGCTTGTTTTAGGTCAGAAAGATTAATTTTGTCAATTTCAGATCAGGGTCTACCTTCATTGAACATAGTGATGATCTCTGCTGCTGCGGGATCTCTGTTGATTGTAGCTGCAGTCGTGATGTGCTGCATATGCAGGAAATGGTCCCCCTAAATTTGGAATCATATCACACCAAACAATTTTGACACTACAATACAAAATTATTTGTCAAATAAATGAAACATGATGAAACATTCATTTTAGTTGAAATTGTTATAGATTACTTCTAGAGATTGCAGTGATACATGACATGGTGACAAATGACTGAATGAATAATACTTAAAAGTAGGTTAAGATTAATTTTAAAATTGTGATTCCTAAAAGTACAAGTGGCCCCTGTCTGGACCCAGGGACGGACTGGGAGTAAAAAACGGCCCTGGATTTTCTCCCAAATAGGCCCACCACAACTACAAACAGTTGCTATACTATCTCACAATATTACAGCAATCCTATCGCATTTATGGCTAATAACATCACAAAACCCATGGTGACCCTTTTGACAAAAACAATAGAAGCAATTCACAGCAATTCGAATGATTTCCACTACAAATACCATTACAAACCATCAACTTTTAACCATTAAAACCATTAAATAATGATATTTATTTATAATAATAGTGTGTTTTGGGACATATTAATTAGGATTTAGTGGCTTTAACAAAAGCCATGATTGGAAGGTGACTAATTACCAGTAGAGACCAACAGGCGCCATTACAGTTTCCATTCAAACCAATACAATTTTCATTATAACCAGTAAAACCATTACAAATTATGTGATGGTTTCAATTTTTCAATTTTTTTTTTACAGAGGACTGAAATAAATGTATTATTGTATGAACTAAAATACTTGAAATCTACATAAAAAGAGCAGAATGCAAAATGTATATGACAATGATAAACATAAACCTAGAATCTAGAAACCTGAAACAACAGACATTCCATCTCTCTCTCTCTCTCTGTGTATGTGTGTCATGTTAATCAGACTAATCACCTTATAGGCTACTTCATTCACTCTATTTCTAACTCTCAAATGTAACCCGTTGTAGAATCGCTGCTGTCTCTTTAAGAATGAATGGAATATTCATGCCAGACAGTGCGGAGTGATAAATAGCAGTGGACGCTCGGACTAGGGTTGTCCTGGGATTTTACTATAGTGCTATAGGCTACATGCTGTGTATAGTGAGAGAGGCGGGCAAAGGTAACCTGTTCGCTTTTTTTCCTTTTAGCTTCTCCCAACCGCCGTTATTCATGTCTTTTGCTTGCCGTCACGAGCCCACTCTCATTCACGAGTTCGCGTCAGTTTCGGTTTCTTATAAGCAAAAATAGATTGCATTAGCGCCCCCTTTTGTCGGCCGACACTTTTTCTTTGATGATGAACCAGTCAGGGCTGCGTTTCCCAAAAGCATCGTAAGCCTAAATTGATCGTATCTCTATTGGTTTCAATGGATCTACGCATAAACACATTTCATTACACCAAATACACAAAATAATGTTCTTTTTAGCAGCATCATATAACCCCTTTAAGCTTACGATGCTTTTGGGAAACGCAGCCCAGGCCGACTGCCGTTTTGGACTTCTCCAGAACGTCCAGATGGCCAGTCCGTCCCTGGACCCCCCAGTTACTGTGGTCTAGAACCGCCTCTGCCGTCAGGGCAACGAGCTCGGTTCATGTAGGCTAAGGCTTACTAGCAACCAACGTAGCCAGATACAGAAAGAACCGCTACTATGAAAATATCTATATTAAAACAGATTATTAAAAATATCTTTAAAAAAACACATACAACGTCAGTTTGATGCCATTAGTTTTTCGCTGAAAAGTAAGTAGCACACAGTTGTTAAGCTATGTTACATGTGCCTCCAGCTGCAGCTGCGGTTTATGATCATCTGAGGTGAAATGCAGCTTCAAGCTGCTGCTGTTGTTTGCTTTGCAGACGTGCTGCAACTGATGCTTTCAAAGCTGGGTGAAGCTTCGAAACCTTTGCAAATCATTTGCTTCGAAGCAGTTGCCAGTTTTTTTGTTGTTTTTTTTATTGCTTGAAGAGAACATACAAAATACCAAGTAAACAACAATAAGAAAAATCTTAATACAAATCCAAATAGCAGCATAAAAAACCCCAAATATAAACAAAATAAACATAATTAGAAAATGAAGAGAGAAAAATAAATACAAAAATAAATAAAACAGAAATAAAATACAATACAAGTGGCCGACATTTCAATGGTTAGCCGTTGGGGATGGCCTTTGTGAGAACCATAAATCATGTGGATTTACTGAGATCACCCCCCAGCGGCGAACCATTGAACGTCTATGGTTTTTCTTGATCAGTTTCATGATTTTGTAGATATATTTTTAATTAGACATTTGTTATTAAAATGAATAGTAAGGGTTAATAGTCTCTTATTGGTCTGTTTAGACAAGCCCTCCATAAAACAAACAATATGCAACTATATGGAAACAAGCCATGAAAAGTATTATTAATGATTAAAAAAAAATATTCTTAATTAATGGTATTTGATGATTTGTTAATTTCATTTAATATAGGCTATTATTCTTTCAATAAAACATTTGCAGTAAGTTTGTAAAAACTGTTGGTGGTGGTATTGAGAGCTTTAAAACAGTGAATCATTTTGTGAAACAACTTGTTCAATTGATTTGAAGCTTCAAAAAAGTTTGTTTCTGCCATCACTAGTTGCAACAATTAGCGTTCTTGTTGCTTTTGTGTGAATGGCAACCATTATCAGCACAGACAAACCAGGATTACTTCTTTAATGGTGATTGACAAGCCAACTCACTCCAACTGGACTGGAGTGTGAAGTGTGTCCATCCATCGTCAGCATAGAGAGATCTTTTTATATCTGTTTCTATGTTCTGGGAAACTTAATGATGATCCAACCCTTACCTTTACAGTTCTATCAAGCAAAAAATCTTTTATTCAGTGAAATGTCAACAATAACGCAATAGGCCTATAATGTGCAGCATTATGCTTGTTCTGGCAGAGTACATGTAGATGGATGTCTTCATGTGTTCCACACTTTATTAAAAAAGACATATCATTCAAAGACAAATCAGATACATTTTTTACTGTCATATAAATTCTTCAGAACATAATCTGCTGATTAAAATGATTTGTAACTGCTTAAAAAGCTGTGATAAATGTGATGTTTGCTGCTCCATGTTATCATCTGTTCTGTAAAGAAGTAGTTCTTCAACAAACAAAAATCTCAGTATTTGTATTCAGCTTTGTGATTAAAACTAAGAAACAGCTTACAAGATCAAGCTTTGGAGTAAAAATGAGGAAGTACAACACCTCTTCTTCAAAATGATATTTAGTTACTGATCTATCTGTGAATTTAAAACTAGGATTAGTTCAATTACAACCATTTAAAACATTTAGACATTAATTAGGTCTTGTTTATAAAGGTTATTGCAGCACTCTGTGGATGAATATTAGCACCGTGTGTTGTTTGCTTTTGGTATTTTTAACATTTAGAGAAACAGATGGTCTGTTATTCATTTTCCTGACTGAGTTTGTGTTTCCTTGCAGAAATCAAAGACGGAGGCAGTGTATGAAAATATCCCCAAGAAACGATGATCAAATACCATAACTGCAGTTTGTGCTTATATGAGCTTTTGGTTTTGTTTACATTTATTCTCTGTAGGATGTCTGTATTTGTTTTTGCTCCTGTTTTTTTTTTTTTCGCACAAACACTCCCATGCATTGTAATGTTTGAAATATTGTTGCTCTGTATTAGTTTCACAAATAGCATGCACAAATATGACTACGAAGTTCTATTTTTAGCTTATTATATGGGATTATAATGATATGTTGTTTGTCATTTACTGCTCTTGTTTTTGGTTTGCATGTGTTTAACAACAGGGGTTTTCAAACCTGTCCTGGAGGCCCCAGCACTGCACATTTTGTACTGACTCCCTTATCTAACACAACTGATTCCCCAGCTAACACATTTTTGTTCTAAGAACATTTTCCAAACACTCTATTTTGGTTATGCGAATGTTAATATGTCCAGTTTTCTTAATGTTAGTGGATTTTTTTTTTTTTAAGGTTAGTATAATGTTCTTGAAACATTCTTTCTGCTTATTTATTAGCAACTCAATATTCTAGGACGAGTTGTTCAAAAGTAATCTGATCAGATTTAGGATATTGGATTGGATCAAATCTTGAAAATGTTCAAAAGAAAAAAAGGTCTCTGAAATCAGATTAGACCACAAAAGCCAATCTTGGTTTTGATCTGGATCGAATCATCAGTTTGTGCTGATCATTCTGATCCAGATTAAGATTTTTGAACAACTGGCCCCTAGGGACATTGATTTGTAACATTCCAAGAACATAAAAATGTCTAGTTTCCTTAATGTCAATATAATTCCCTTTAAAAGTTAGTATGATGTTCTTGAATCATTCTTTCATTTTAATTTTTTTATGAACAACTCAACATTTTTCACAGCAAAATCCTCAGTGTTAAACAAACACCAGGGGCCAGTTGTTAAAAAGTTTAATCTGGATCAGAACGATCTGGATTTGGAAATCCCATGTTTTGCTGTCCAGGATCAGGTAACCCATCTTACTTTTCTGCTGGTTTTTCAAAGCAAAATTGGAATAGATCACAATGATCCAGACACATTTTTTCAGATTACCAAATCTGGATTAGTGCTCTACGGAGCCCCTAAAGGGACATGGTGATGAAAAAACAAAATGTGAATGTTTTTGCATTGCATTTACACAAATAACTATTTTTGACTGGTTCATCACTGATGATTGTGTCAATGTAGTTTACAATCAGTGAGCTACACTTTAAATCAAAGATAATATTTTTGTTTGATATTGACAGCTTTTTGGGGATGTATTACAAATGTTACAAATGTTGTATTTTTGGACCAGTTTTAAAGTTCCAATTCAAATTCGTTCTTAAATGGTGTAATAATTTTTTCACATTGACGGCTATTCCAGTTTTACATGTGAGTTTTTTTTTTCCTTTGGAGTTAAAACAGACTTGTGTTTTTCCAGGTAAGAGAGAGTAGTGGCATTATGAATCATTATCACATCACAAGCCCACAAAGACAAAAACATAACTAAATGTGTAGTTACTTCATTTTGCAACACTGAAATGCCACTGAACAAAATATCAAAATAATATTAAAAACTCTGAACATCCGCATGATCATATAAATATTACAATAGTAAATCATAGATTGCATTTATTCTTAAAATGACTCCCTGACATAAACATACAAAAAAAATGACTCCCTACAAAAATAAACAGGATATGACCTTTCTAAAAAAAGTGTGACGTCAAGAACACGTCTTCTTCTCAGAAATAACTTCTCTTACAGGAGCTAAAACAACCAGTGAAACTAACACTGCTTATTGAGCATTTAACAGTGTGACTTGTGAGGTCATGGAGAGAAATGCACATGCGTAAGTATCGATTTTGATATTTCACATTACACTACATGATATTTTCACATTTCACATTCGCACAGCGATATCAATGTCTAAGAGAATCTTTTATTTGTCAGACTTTATTAATGGGTTCAGCATTTTTAGTGAAGGCAGACATCAAACTATAAGCTTCATATGAACAGAAATGGAAAAAGCCCTTCACCCACACATTATTCACACAGACTCACAACTAACACCTCAGACATACACTCACAAACTGACATCGGAAAATCTAGCAGTGTACATTCTCATGAAGAAGCCATTTATACGCCCAGGAGGTTGGAAGATAATTTTTGTACAGCTGTAAATAAATCCAACCACAGAAGGTTTCAATCTGACTCACAAACTGAGCTTTTAGTGGAGCCAGAGTTTCCACGGGCCTCCAAAGAGAGTCGAACTCTAGGGGCCATCTGACCACTCTGTATAGCAGTTGCTGACCGCTACTAAATAATGTGTTTCCTTGTTGTTTTAGCCAAATTAACTCTAGGTGTGTTCATCTTCAGAAGGATTTAACCGAAAGGTGAGGTTTGCAGCTTGCAATTGGGGGAGGAATTACTGAAGTTGAACACTTTCTGTTTTCCATAGTGACGTTAGCGTGGTTTTTGCGTGGGCTACTTTATCACAGATGAAGTGGATTATGCAATATGTGTCAAATATACAGATGTTGTTTTATGTAGCCACAGAAACACTTTTAATTCAGTACTCCTACTGCTTAATGCAACCTCTGTTTGGTCAAGAACAGAGTTCAGTATAAGTCTATACTAATTAAATACCAATGAATTGTGTCTATAATACGTTTTATTTTGATTAACATGACACAATAGTACATTAAGATTAGGCTACAAGAGAAGACTTTTTACTGGTATAAAAACATGGATTTGTGGAACTGAATGGCTGCGTCCAAAATCGCGTACTTCCCTGCTATGTGACAAAAGAAGTATGTCTGAATACACAGTACTCAGTAAATATTTCAAAGCTCAAAACAGGTCCAGAAATTCTGCATACAGTGTCCGTCATTTGTCGGAGAAAGCGGAAAGGGGGTTTTAGTCACTGCCGGTGTGAACAGGACTTAAGGTAGCTACATGTGTAGTGATTGTCAACAATCCCAAAACTCATCTACAAGTTTGAAAGAACTTGTTGTCAGCAGAAGTTGTAATGGCTGTCGCAGGATTTTGCAGGTCTGGTATATTTGATCTTCTCATGGCGATCGGTGCATACTCTACTTGAGCTTCCTCTTTAACATTCTGTAAAAAAAAATACAATAAATATATATAGCCTATATACAAGATTACGAAGATAGATTAGAGATTTAGGGTGAGTTTAGAGTTTCTTTTTTCTTTTACTTGCAGTGATCAGGTTGAAAACTGAAATACTGTAAATGGTCTTTAAAGTCTATTTAGGCTAATAATGCTTTTGGGAAATGCAGCCCATCACAGTATGTACAACTGACATAAAAAAGTGCAAAAATTTAGAGGTGCAACATCTTGTGACTGCGGCAGTAGCCTTAAAAAAAATAAAAACATACATTTGACTGACTGCTAAAGTGATACAGAGATGAACAGCATACCTTTGGAATAAACCTTACTGTCTTATGCACTTTTCTGTTGTTGAATGTTGGCTCAATGTAAGTGATCTCTTCAGGAGTCTCAACTGTTTGAAAATAATAATAGATGCATTAAACAACAACAACTCAATCTTAACTCTGGTTCTTCACAACATATGTGTTGTTATTATAGGGCTGTCAAAGTTAAAACATTAATGCACACATTTAATGGTTAATTAATTGTGCAATATGAACATGTTTAATGCTCCATTACATGGTTTTAATGGCTTTAACAAATGAACTCAGTTTGAATTTCATACAGAAAATGAACTTTATAGACATTATTTGCAGATAATATATAAATCATACCAAGACAAATGCTAAAGTAATTTACATTTTATTGTAGTATGATGAAATTTAATAAGTTGAAGCTGAAATAAAATGTCACCCACCAGTGAAACGGTGTTATTCTAGACATTTTAATGTGAATACCAACTGAGTGCTGCATCTTTACACATGTAGGATTATGTTTCTGAGTTACTGTATCATTAAATTAATGCAGAATTGCATTATCTTGTTTCTGTATTTACGGTGAGTTTTAATGCATTTTGAGAAATGCAGAATTTGTTTTTCTGAACTAGATGAGTAAAGAGTGTTGCCCAATGTCACTTTATAGATAACAGCCAAACAACTTGCCTTTTTGATCAGTTTTTCTACATTTCCTGCACGTGAGAAATATCCCGAATGCAGCCACAATCAACAGAGATCCAGCCACAGCAGCAACAGAGATCAGCACTATCAGAGATCCAGAGCCTGTAATGATAGAGAGACACAATCATTAGTGTGAGTGAAATTGTCAGTCTGATCTATTGATACATGAACATCCCTCTCAGTTTTTGCTGCTTTAGTGACGTGACATGTGGCCAAGTATGGTGACCCATACTCGGAATTAGTGCTCTGCATTTTAGTTGGGGGTTTTTGCTGCGGCGCCCGGGGAGCAGTTGGGGGTTCGGTGCCTTGCTCAAGGGCACTTCAGTCATGGTATTGAAGGTGGGAGAGAGTGCTGTACATTCACTCCCCACACCTACAATCTCTGCCGGTACGAGACTCGAACCCACAACCTTTGAGTTATGAGTCCGACTCTCTAACCATTAGGCCACGACTTCCCCCTTTACTTGTCTGATTGTGAATTTGACAGATGTTTGCTATAATGCTTTAATGAATTGGTTGTCTGCATTTATAAAGAAACAGAATGTAACTATTCTGATCTATTGTCTAATCACTGAAATCAGCTCTGGTCATTATAATCAATTCAGTAAATATAAGTAAACACTAATATCAACTGTTACATGTTCCCAATGTCTTGTTAGGACTTTTGTGTTACTTCCTGTCTTGAGTGCCATGTTTGTAGTTCTTTTCTCAGGTGATTGTTTCCCCCAGGTGGGCCTCATTTGTGTTTATATAGCCCTTGCGTTTCCCCTTTTTCAGTTGTAGATGTGTTTCTGTTCCCCACGGTCCTTGTTTCTTGGTTCTTGTTTTGCCTTTGAGTTTAACAAATAATAACCTCTTGCATTTAGATCTGTCTCTTTGCCTGCCTTCTTATCTACTCCACCATTAATACAGTGTCACATTTACATACACATTTGCATAGTCAAATTTTACAGGCAGAGTCAGAGAAAGTGGGACCGAATATGAAGTGTGTGAAAGCTTCATGTATTCCAGGTTGTGGACTAGGTAACGAATCAGTGCTAATCAACTGTTTTTGGCCTGTAGATTAATATCATTTAGTTCTGTCTCACAGCTAACTACTTTCCAAGCAGCTCTTTGTAATGCAGCCATCTTTATTGACAAGTTCAGGTATAAAGAAGTGGCTGAGTAGATACAAACACACTGTGCGCTATTTAGTGTAGCTGAACGTATTGAAGCACAACTATTGGTCAACTCTTCTCATCCAATCTTCTCATTGAGACTGGCTGTATTTCACCTTGACCAACCCTTTCAGCACATGACCAGTAGACTGAGATGAGTAAATAAATGCTAATCTCACCTGAACATGTGTGACAGAGTTGACTGATGTCCAGATGTTGAGTCTGGTTGCTGATGGGATTGTTGAGCACACAGCTGTAGGTGTTTTTCTCCTGATATTCCACCTCCAGAGGTAGAGAGAGACTGATGCTGAGATCAGACACACTGATGCTGGACAATAAACTGTTTCCTTTGTACCAGGAGAGAGTCACATGACCCACATTCACCACTGAACACAACAATGAACAATATGATGATGATGATGATGATGATGACGAAGAACATTGTGAAGAGTCTCTGCTGATGACAGGAACAGGCAGGTGAGCTGAAAACATGAGTAAAATCAGATTAAATAATATCATTGATAAATAAGAAGGCTGTTTTTGATAGTGTTTAATGTGTTGAGGGAGAGTTTGTGATGTTATTCACAAACAATAGACTATTGTGATTACAGTTTTTTTTTCTTTAATTTGAGATGCCGTCTTCATAATAATCATTCAAAATGAAAGTATTCAATAGGCTGAAAAGTCGAACATAAATGTGTCTCTCAAGATTTATACTTTTAAGATTAAAATGTAATTAGGATATACTTTAATTATAACAACGCAAGAAACTCGCCATAGACAGTGAGACTGAAATTCTTGATCACACTGTTGGTCTTTAGTTGATAATGTCCATTATGTTGAGTTGTTGTGTTTGTGATGATCAGAGATGCAGTTTGATTGTCCAGCTTCAGTCTGTCTCTGAATCTCCCATCAAGAACATCATCATATACAGTCATGCTGTAGTCCATTACATTGATTTCAGCTATTAAAGTCTTATTATATCCAAACCACCACAGAATCAGATCATCATCCATCATTTCAGTAACATTAGAGTTTAGAGTCACTGAATCTCCCTCCAGCACTGACACTGACTCCACTGCATCTGTATCAGTAAACACACCTGAAGAATAGAGAGTTGTCACAGATTAAAGGTTAATAATTTTATATTGGTTATATTTTTATAAGGGTATATAATTTTATATTGGTACTTTACTATAGGATCAGTATGTTGTAATTATTTAAAAGCAAAACGAAGAACACAAAACAGCACCACACAGGAAAGAAGCTATAAGCTCAAAGTATAAAGATGAGAGAATCTGAATCTGTCCTTAAATTAGTCTGTGATGATAGATCTGAATCCAAACCAGATTATAAATACTTGTTCAATTTCAGAATATCTGAAAACAGTAGCAAATGTATATTCATCTTATTACCCTAAAGCATGAACTAAATCAATAAAAACATGTATATATATATATATATATATATAAACATATAAAACACACATTTATCACTTACCAGCCAGTTTGCACAAACACATGCAGAATAAAATGACAACATGAACCATTTTCTTTGAGCACTGTACGATTATAGCATCTGAGAACAGACTGCTAGACAGGACAGAAGTGAGATATCAGTCTAGTGTGTAAATCCTCCCCCAACCCAACAGCATCTGACCACCCTTCACTGAAAGCGCTCTAGCTGTGACCACATAAGCCTACATGACACAGTAGTCACAAAACATTCTCTAGCTTTACTGTTCTTACAAGCAGAAAACTTTAACATAATTATCAGTGGATCACAATTTTTCTGTATCTTTCACTCTACAAATAGGGCACAATTGTACTTTGCTAACGTGCAGGAATTTTCCGTATTGATACTCCACAGGTTTTACCTGTATTTTGAATTATACATTGCACTGTGTTGTGTTTAAGGTTTAAAATAAACGTCAGTAAACTGAAGAGTTCATGAATGATGCATGAAGGGTAAGAATCCTGCCAGTGTCTTGTTTCCCCAAATTTAGTGAGGGATTCATCACTGCATTTCAACTAAAAAGGTGCTTTTGTAGCGCAATGAGTAAGTATTACACTCCAGAAATGTAAACCTGAAAGAAGTAGGCTATATATTATGTGCAGTATTAAACATACAGTGTGTGCTTAGTTTAAAAAAATTGCAGTCTCAGAGTACATCAGTTGGTGTCGGTGAAATTGCGGGGTTGTGGTGGGTTGTGGAACTGCACTCTCGCTGAATCTCGAGAGAGTTTGAGTGCGAGAGTAAGTGTGAACCACGCGCGTGCCGCCCGCTACTACAATAATAGGCTCATGTTTTCCAGGTAAGTTGGTGGCAGATATGTGAGACTAGAGTATTAATGTTTGTGTGTATATTTCCCGAGGTGTTTTAAAAGTGCGTGAAGCAAGTTTCTGCAGTATTAACCGTGTTATGCGTTGATTTATGAGTTTGCTCATGTGTTAAGAGTTCATGTGATAATACGAATGTTGTATATAACTTAACGGAGATATCGCTCTAATCATTTCATGCTGAGTTATAGGATTATATTTGTATTTTAAAACGTAATGTTTAACATATTGAATCTCGAGAGTTTGAGAGCGAGAGTGATGCGTTGCCGCCGCTACTAAAACTCATATTTTTTTCTGAACAAATCCAAATGTGCAACCCCTTTTTGTGAATTCCTGGTTGCACACTGGGAAGGGTATGGACTGGAATCAGACTGTGAGAATAGTCAACTCTAATTGTTTCTGTACAATTCTGTGAATATCTAAGATTACAACAGGTTTCACTTTGACTTGATTCAGCGGATCACGCTTCTGCTAAAGAAAAACAGTGTGGCGCTTACTGCACTCTCAGAAAAAAAAAGGTTCAAAAGCTGTCACTGAGGCGGTACCTATTCAAAAGGCACACCTGTGTACTTCAAGAGTCCACATTGGTACCTTAAAGATACATATAATCGCATTAAGTGTACATTTAAGTACCTTTTAAAGGTAAAAAGTGAACCTTTTGAAAATGTAACGTCCCAAGTGACAGCTTTTGTACCTTTTTTTCTGAGAGTGTGGGTTACATTCAAAGTCTTTGGTTAACGTTTTTGTTTTGTTTTAAATGGAATCCCGCCCAGCTGGGATCACGATTCAAATCACGCGAATTTGCTTTCTTTCTCTTTCTTTTCAACTAGAATCGAAACCATTGTATAATTTGACCTACAAGGTTTACTGTCCTTTTATCTGGATCAATAGGTCATGTTTTTTTTAAATTATTATCCGAAATTGATTTATATTTACACACTGAATATCAGATCTCGCGAGGGTTTCGGTTTATTGAGGCTGGAAGAGAAAGCCTTAAATTACAACGGAGCAACACTATTGGAATTAATTCTAACAAACACAGCTGTTGACATGATGGGATGCTGTTTTTTGCTCACTCTGTTTGTTGTGCTCATTCATGGTAAGACGTTTAAATTTGTAACATCAACTCTTTCGGTTTTCAGCGATGGAAAATGACAATTTCACATCAACTCCTAAAATCTTATATTGGATTGTATTTGTCGATGTATTTGTGTTTGTACCCCAAGAGTTCTTACGTTTTTATACCACATTTCTCCAGGAAAAAAAGGTTCAGTGGCTTGCTGTTAATTTAAAGGGGTCATATGACGCTGCTAAAAAGAACATTATTTTGTGTATTTGGTGTAATGCAATGTGTTTATGCGGTTTAAGGTTAAAAAAACACATTATTTTCCACATACTGTACATTATTGTTTCTCCTCTATGCCCCGCCTTTCTGAAATTTTTACAAAGCTCATCGGTCTGAAAAGCAAGGTGTGCTCTGATTGGCCAGCTATCCAGTGCGTTGTGATTGGCCAAATACCTCAAGCGTGTGACGGAAATGTTATGCCACTTAACATGTGATGCAGAGTCCCAGCATGACAAGACAAAACCCATTACAAATGAGGCATTTGTTGCATCCAGTGGGGACATAATTACTGATTATAATGACTTATACTGTCTTTTTACGCGTTGCTTATAGCGCAGCGTAAACATAAAACCATGTCTGCATTTGTGATCGGAGAAACGACAAATTCTTTAAATATGTAAACATACTTACAGTCTGTGAGTCAGAAGCACCAGACTGGCCTTGCAAAGCTGGAATTGCCCCACTTTATAGAAACAGCCTTTGTGCACAGCCTTCCCAGGATCAAGAAACAGTCCTCCACAAAATGCGCTGCAAAGTTTGCACACATCTGAATATTTGGGTTGAACTGTTCTGGAACTGTCACGTCACTTTCATAAAGAATATCTCTTTGGATTTGAGACTTTAGTGTTTGCAACTTTACAGATCTTCTTTATGCACCAAGAGCTTGTAACACTTCAAAGCAAAGGAAAAATTGAAATCGCATCATATGACCCCTTTAATGACTCGTCAATATAAAAGCTGCATTTCTGATGCGTTGGAAGTTTAAACTGACTCTGGTCAACATTTTCAGCAGAAATATTTTATGAATAATTAACTTTATGACATTATTGAAAACTCAACAATGGTTGTATATTATATAGCCAGTTTTGTTTTTGTTTTTATATCCTATGCCTGTGTTGCCTGTCTATTTCCTTGATTCCCGTTTCCCCTCTTGTTAGTTTCTATGGTATCTGATTTGCCTACAACTGTTAAGCGCTGTGTTTCCTTAGTTCCTGGCCACCCGTGACACTGGCCATCCATTTAGAGTGTATCAGACACTGGGATGGACTCCCGCATCTCTGTGTCCTACATAGGACAAGGGTTCTTGACTGAATGTTTAAGAACCCTTAATGCCAAAAAGGTTCTATATAAGGAGAAATATCTTAAATGATTGCTTATTACTCTCATGTTTAACATGTTTTTTTTTCTAATGATGAAGCATGCTTACAAACTGTTTTAGTCATAACACTTCATTCAAATTAAAAATTATATATTAAGTAAACATTATTGAGTAACTATATATTTGTGTTTCCAGGTGTTTTTGGTGATGATGTGGTGACAGAGATGGAGGGAGATACAGTCACTCTACACACTGATATCACCAAAAAAGAACATGACAAGATGCTGTGGTATTTTGAAGACACTCGCATAGCTCTGATCAATGGACATCCCAATACGAGCTGTTTATATGATGGTGAAGACGGGAGATTCAGAGACAGACTGGAGGTGGACTATAAGACTGGATCTCTGATCATCACAGACATCACAACTGAACACGCTGGACGTTATGAAGCAGAGATCATCAGAAGTGAGAGTTCAGGAAAAAGGCAAAGTCTGAACAGAAATCGAAGGTGTGACAGCAGAAAAATCACCAGAAGAATCAGCATCAGTCATGATGACACTATAAAAACTTTCAATATGATCGTCATTGGTGAGTTACGCAATGTAATTTACCCTTAAGTTATTTATTTATTAATTTTTGAAGAAATTAAATATTAGAACACAAATCAGTGATTTTTCTATTATAATACAAAAATAGATCATATAAAACCAAATTCTTATTCATTGGCATGCGGTAAATTAAATGGTTCATCAGCATAAAACGGCACTTCTGATTAAATATGTGTTATTACTGAAATCCTGTGATCCTACATAACACAAGTGGATTAGAAAAAGGATGGATAGATGGATGTTATTGAAATTATAATTTAATAACTGGTCTTTTAAGAACCTTTTCATGATGACCAAGCATACTATAATTTATCACTGATGGTTCATGTTTCTTTGAAGTCACTATGTAATCAAAAAAATCAAGTCCCACCCTATATTTCTTTTTTTTTTTTCCCCTCCTTCTTCAGTTAATTCATTTCAATCACACAAAGGGAAGAAAAGACTATCACAACTTGAATTGTAAAGCATATTATTAATCTGGCATTGGAGAATGTTTTTAAAAGGATTCCTGTAGTTATACAAATGAACAGAAACTGCCAAAAGGACTTATTCAACAGTTCAACATCAATGTGTCCTTTGGTATTTCTTTATTTTTATTCCAGCTGCTCTGTCTGATCAAGTCAAAACTGACGAAGAGCTCCGTATGGAGAAGAGGGAGTTTGACTTGAGTATATTTTCACCCTTCCTTTTTTATCTCTTAATAGATTGCATATAATGTAGTACAATATATTTATAAATGCATTGTTCTTAAGGGGAGCTTGACTTTACAGTTCACTTTAAATGATTTTGCTGTTGTTCTTTCAAAAACGTACATTTCATTAGAACACAAAATACTACATTTCTGGAGGCCAACCTCATAGACTATTCCTAAACCTTTCATAAACTATTCCATTATGGAATAATCCCGATTTTTTTAACAGAGGCATAAGATGTTTGGACATGCAAAAGTGTCCATAGAGAGAATATATGTAGTTAATATGGTATATAAACACACTGTCATATTCTCTCGCACTAATGACTGTCTCTCTTCTCTCATTACAGATTCAGGTCTGTCTTCAGCTGCTGTAGCAGGAATATGTGCTGCTGTTCTGCTGCTGGTGACTGTTGTAGCTGCTGCTGGTGGGATTTACTATCGCCGCAGGAGCTCCAGAAATGGTGAGTATTACATGCAGATCCTATAGTGAGAGCGAAACATCATGTGCTTTATGCAAAGTTATTATTTGGCTCTCTGGAATACTTGATTCTGATTGGTCAGTTGCAACATTCCAAATTTTATTTTATTTTTTTCACAGCAGACAGGGAGAAAAACAAGTATGAAGGATTGGCCATAGATGAGAAAAGATACTGCACTGAAAACTGACATCACACTAAGATCTGTGTTTGATTTTACCTGCATGGACAAAATCATCCTAATGGCAAATAAACCTTTTTAACAGAATCTAATTCACTGATAGATGACACAATGTGCTGATTGTGTCTGATTTGAACTGTAAACAGCACTGTTCGTTTCTCTAACTTTACCTTCTTTGATTTATTGTTTTCTTACAGAAGGAGAAAGACTATCCCAAAACTTTGGAATCTTTTTAAGATAGTGTTTTCATCTTAACTTTGTCTTCTTGATTTGGTTTATTTACTCTCCCTATTTTATTTACTAACACTGTTCTTTTATTGTTGTGTTTTCTTATTCTAATGGATGTATTTTGTACTATATTTGTTAGCGCTTTGGGTGTAAGAAAAGTGCAGGCCTATACAAGAAATATATTTTTACTTAAATAATAAATTAAGAAAACGAAAGGCATCCTATTTTTCTTTACGCTTATTTTACAAAAGCACAAAAATTTGTTTTTATTGTGAATGTACACAAATAAAAGCAATCCATTTACAATTCCGATTATCTTTATTACTAAAAAGGAGTAGTTGCTTCCACTGTTAGAAGGAAAAAATTCAAGTGATTGCGTTAAGCATTGTCACTGTTAAGCATTGCTACCTTGACAATGCAGCCTGTTCATTATCATAATACAATACAGTCAGTCAAACATATGGAAAAAACACTGCTCAGTTTAAATATGTCAAATCTGTGCTGTTGAGCGTTATCACCGTACCGCCGTGATGTTATGTAAAACATGTTTTATTGGAACGCGAGTGAAGTACATAATAAATAATCAGTTGGCATTCAAATACATCGCGAATATGGAAACATTTGATTTTGTCGAATGAGAGACCCACCATTGGTTTCAGTTTCGTTTTAGCCTAAATTAATTCATTTTGGCTTGTCGTTTATATAGCTATATCTTCTAATATTTAATTCTTGTTCTTTTCTAAATGCTTTTAATTAAAAGGATTTGTTGTGGAGTGAGGGGAACTAAAATAGCCTAGCTATGTTTACAGTGTTTATTATAATGTTTGTAAACGTTTCGCATCGGCATTTCTGAATGAAATAAAATGCGACTTATACGCAACTTGTTTTTTTTTACGTGTAGCGTATTTTAACCATGCAGCAAACCTTTTAAAATATTTTGATAAATTACTAAATAAATTACTTTTTAAACCGTTTTATTGATTTTATTAATCGGTCAAAATTCTTATGGTCAATTAACGGTTAACCGGTTAAAATGAGCACCCCTAATCTTCACTGTAAAACATAATACATTCATCTTTTATTTCCCTTGTTTTATTAGCATTAAAGCCAATTTACAAGCACATAATTATTCTAGGTTTTGTTTTTAAGGTTTAACTTGATGAAACGCTAATTGTAAAACTGGACACACTAATTGTAATGCACTTAGCTGTTTACCCCTTAGCTTCAAGGGAGTATCCATATATCACAGTTGTGTTTCTGTTTTTTTTTTTGTTTGTTTTTTTGGATTTATTATTAATTTATAATCATGTAATAATTTATTAATGTTTATTATATTATTATTTTCCATGCTCTTGCGATGCTTTCAGTTGTTGTTCACTTTTATCATTGTGTTGATTCAAGGGTATTTTTCTTCAGGACTAAGAGATATTGTCTTCATTTAAATATTTTTGTAATATTTTCCATTGCTTTGGTTTTGGTATAACTTTTGAATTTGTGCTGGTCAGATGTAGTACAGGTGAAGTGTGCAGCTAAAATTTATTATACCAACTGTTAACTATGTGACACTAGCTGTAAACTGATCTAGAGTACATTTAAATTTAGTAATTTAGGAAAATGTATCATGTTTTTATTCAAATCAGCAGATGAGCATCACAAGAACTTTAACACAGGAGTAGTGTTGTCAAAAGACCCGGTATTTCGGTACCAAGTCGGTAATAAAAAAATGAAAACGTTACGGTACCAGGTTTTTTTAAGTACCGGTGGTACCGAGTACCCGGTCAACCCGGTTCTTGATGCGCTATCAGAAAGCTATCCTCTTCCAGGGTTGCCAAGAACCGTGGATTTTCACTGGTATTGGTACCGAATACTGAAATTTTGGTACCGTGACAACACTACACAGGAGTTATTATAATAAGATGAAGGACGGGTCCTTGTTCCACCACAGCTCAACAGAGCAGGTTAAGGTTCTGGAAAGTGACTTTGAACCTTGTTGTTTCTTAATTAAACATTTTTAATTATTATTATTTTATTTTTTTTTTAAATACAAGTCAAAAATTAGCCGGATTCTTGACTGATGTGATAATAAGTAATAATAAACATAATGAAAACTGAGGAAATTGTCTTTGATCCAAAATAAATAGGCGACTATCGTCAAATGATTATACATGATGCACATTATGCAAAAAAATGCTAACTTTTCCTGTCACTGTTCAGAACTGTTACTTTCATTGTACCTCAGAGGTTGAAATGTCGTCCCCTTGGAATTATAAGGTTCTATTTGCATTCCGAGTAGTTTTGAGATTTTGAGCTTCAAAGTTTTTGCATTCCATTCCACTGTGCAGATAGAACCTTTTTGTTTTTGAAATAAAAAGTCCCAAAATGTACACATTAAAAAATCTATCACGTCATGTAAATAAGTTGTCACAGAATAAGTTAATAACTACATTTTGACAAAAATGTCAGATAGAACCTTGAGGTTGAAATGTCGTCCCCTTGGAATTATAAGGTTCTATTTGCATTCCGAGTAGTTTTGAGATTTTGAGCTTCAAAGTTTTTGCATTCCATTCCACTGTGCAGATAGAACCTTTTTGTTTTTTAAATAAAAAGTCCCAAAATGTACACATTAAAAAATCTATCACATCATGTAAATAAGTTGTCACAGAATAAGTTAATAACTAAATTTTGACAAAAATGTCAGATAGAACCTTATAATTCCCAGGGGACTATGTTTTTTCAAGCTTTGTCCAAAAACTGTATAATGTTACTCAACATTTGAAATAATTAGTGAAGGTCAATGGATGCCATTGTGTGAATAATATGTAATGTAATCCATAAGTAGCTGTAATCTGGTATAAACAGACCTGTAAGCAGTGCAAC
Organism: Sinocyclocheilus anshuiensis; assembly: GCF_001515605.1. NCBI lineage: Eukaryota > Metazoa > Chordata > Actinopteri > Cypriniformes > Cyprinidae > Sinocyclocheilus > Sinocyclocheilus anshuiensis. Next base: position 36,396 of record NW_015541030.1, on the reverse strand, counting down.
GTGTAGTTACTTATTACAAATTAAATGAAAATTGTAGTTTGTAATGTAAGCTAGATTAGTCTTTTTAGGTAATGTATTCTAAATACTTTTAGATTACGTTTGAACTAACTTGTCTAAAATCTCAGGGGATTTCAAGTAAATATTTTAGGTCAAAGGGGTTTGTCTGACAAAAACAATTTTGGGAATGTCTGCATTACATGAACAAACAATAAACAACAACAAAAACAGCAATGACATTACACATTCAGAGTTTTGCAGGTTTGTCCTGACTTTTGTCCAGATCAATAATTAGTGAAGGCCAATGGATGCCATTGTGTGAATGATATATAATGTAATCCATAACAAGTAACTGTAATCTGATTATGATGATTTTAACATGTATAATTACAAGTATAATTTTTGGAATCTGATTATGTAATCGATATTACATGAACAATTACAGGAAAAATCCATCAGGGAAACATGACAAGTTTTGCATCACAGGTTCATTACGTGTTATTTTACCTACAATTGATTTTTTTTAATTCCCTCCAAATCAAAGTTCGTAATGTTGTAATTCATCTGTATGCATATGCTTTAGAAGACATTTTTTTGTGAAATCTTTATGGAGAAAATGAATGGGACACATACTTCCAGAACAAAAATTACTCTCTCACTGTTTTTGCTGTATTATCATTTTTATTCATGCATGAGAAAAATGATACATTTATGTCTATAATAACAAGTCCTCTTCAGATTTCCTGTGGCATGTTGTCACTGCTGTTTTTATTATTTAATTGTATTTTAGTGTATATTTCATTAACTATTACATAAAAATAATTCAAATTCATGTAGCTATAAGTAATTCAGTTCACTATATGTAAGTAATTTCTTAAGTAATTGCCTTAAACCATTCAAAAACTAATATTTATACTGTGTTTATATTTAAAACTCAGCTGAATTACTTAATAAATAATTAAACCAATTAAACTCAAATCTCTTGGAGTCAACTTTTAGCAATAGCACACATGCCTGAACTAATGTAACTCACTGATAGACATCACTGCATTGGAAACTACACAGTTACTGCCTTTTAACTAAAGCATCATCAATGTTTTCTGCTCCATCTTTGCCTTAAACACAGGCTCTAGTCTTCAGCACAATCATCAGTGTTAAATGAACACTGCTCAGTGTGCACACTACTGAGTGTTAAAGTTACACTGAAGCATTTTTTTTAGTAAATTAGATAATTAAGTGATTAAGTGCTTATTCTGCATTAGTCTACACGTGCTTTTAACTAACAGAATCACTGAAAGAAAGAAACGAACAAAAAAAGGGAAGAGGTGAGTAAAAACACAACTAACTGACTTCCAGCCGATTTACATGAAATCAACTGAAATAAAAGAAGTGAAAGTGAAAGTAATGTGACGTGTGGCCAAGTATAGTGTCCCATACTCGGAATTCGTACACACACACACACACACACACACACACACGGAGCAGTGAGCAGCCAATGCTGTGGCACCCAGGAGGCAGTTGGGGGTTCAGTGCCTTGCTCAAGGGTCTCACCTCAGTCGTAGTATTGAAGGTGGAAGAGAGTGCTGGTTATTCACTACCCCCGCCTACAATCCCTGCCGGACCTGAGACTCGAACCTGCGACCTTCAGGTTACAAGTCTGACTCTCTAACCAGGCCATGACTGAAGACGTTAAAGTTTAAACTGATTAAACAAATGATGTGTTCATTTTACATTACTGAGTTTGTCTCTATATTCGCTCACTTGTTTTTATTCACTCGTCGAGGACTATAGTAAACTAATGTAGGGAACAGTGAATGAGGGTAAAGGGTTTTACAGTTTTTTAATGTGAAAATGTTCTTTTAAAAAAGTAATTTTGGTTATTCATAGTTACATTATTCATTTATAGTTACATATATTTATTAATTTTATTAATATTTTCAGTATTTCCACACTACAGTAAAATCTGTAAAATTAGTGGTAAAACTACTGTAAAATTATTATCATTATTATCAAATGTATGTAAATTTTATATTATCAATTTTATGGTGTTTTATTGGCATGACAATTTCTACATTTGTGTTTCTAATAATCACATTATTTACATAAAGCATAACAATTACGTAAAGCACATCATACACACATTTCTATCATATCAGTTTTATATTGATATAGATTTCAAAATCTTCCTAAAATATTGTTTTTTCCCAAAAAAATTTACAGGTATATGGAATATTACCATTTACACTGTCTGTGTTTGTTAAATATACTGTTTCTTGCTGTTTTTTATTCAACCGTCATTCAGTCTGATTCTGAATTAATTATTCTTATTATGACACCCCTTTAATTAAAATATATGCATATGATTCATAGATCTTTCATCTTTTCAGTATGTAATATTCAGTTTTCAAAAAAAAATTGGTGACAAATCATTTCACTTTTGTATTTTAGAGGTTGCTGCATATAATAATGAAACAAAATGAAAATTCAACGTAACAAATCAAGAAAAAAATTAAAACAGTGTAGTTGAAAAAGAAATGTAAAATGGGCGACATTTAAAAATGAAATGAAATTTTAAAAATATTCATTGTTTTGGCCACCAGATGGAGAGCAAAACTTCATTTTGCCATCATTAAACAATTAGACCACTCATATATTCATCTTTAAGATTAAAACTCCAATATATATGAGAATATTTGATATCTGTTCTGTTTTCTTCTTTTAACCTCTTGTAGATCTGATGTCATTGATCAGAAGAACAACAGCAGCAGCAGCAGCCACGCCCATCAGAGCAGCGACGACCAATCGGATCACAGCTTCAACTGTATCACAACAGTGGATGTGAACCTCTGAAAAAACAACAAATAATGAAACAAATGATACATTTTCTCATTTCAGTCTCTGACATGAGCTCGAAAATATCTCCTTTTCTGCTCAACAGAAGAAAAAAAAAATCCAAACCGTTTAGAAAGACGTGTAAATGATGACAGAAGCTCATTCATCATTTCTGGCATCTTAAGTTAAGCTCTCTTGATACATTAACAAATTAATTCAGTAAATGCATATGCGCTGCCGTACCTGAACATGTGAGACATAGTTTGCTGATGTCCAGATGTTGAGTCTGGTTGCTGATGGGATTGTTGAGCACACAGCTGTAGCTGTTTTTATCCTGATATTCCACCTCCAGAGGTAGAGAGAGACTGATGCTGAGATCAGACACACTGATGCTGGACAATAAACTGTTTCCTTTGTACCAGGAGAGAGTCACATGACCCACATTCACCACTGAACACAGCAATGAACAATTCTGCTGTGATGATGATGATGAGGATGATGGAGAACAGTCTCTGCTGATGACAGGAACAGGCAGACGAGCTGAAAACAAGAGACAATAAACAAATCTGGATAAAACTAATCAACAATGTTGAGTGTGTTCACAGTGAGTGTGTGTGTCATCTTAAACTATAAAATATCAGCATGTAAAAAATAAAATAGTTTGAAAGACAAATGATCTCTACTCACCATAGACAGAAACACTGAATGTTTTTGATGACAGTTTCGCTCTATGTATTTCTAGTTGATAAACTCCAGCATGTTGAGTTGTGGTGTTTGTGATGGTCAGAGATAAAGTCAGTTTGTCCAGCTTCAGTCTGTCTCTGAATCTCTCATCTGGACCAACAAATGTGTTGAAGATTCCAAAATTTCTTCTGATTTGAGCTATCAGAGATTTTACAGGTCCAAATTTCCACAGTATATAATCATCTTCACGTATTTGAGTAACATCAGTGTGTAGAGTGACAGAATCTCCCTCCATCACTGACACTGACTCACCAAACACACCTGGAGAACAAACAGATTGTACACAGATTAAGGTTTCTGTTGTTTATAACTCCTGAAATCAGCTGTAGTTTGTAATCTTTAGATGTGAATTGAACAACAGCAGCAGACACAAAAGAACACTGAAACGTTTCTGCTGCTGCAGGAAGAGGCAGACGAGCTGGAAGCCATACATGGGAGAAATACGAATCTGATAGTAATAAAGTGTTTATTGCAGCATCAGTCTGTCAGTGTGGTCAATGCTGATACTGAGCGCCTTTAACTTCTGAGATGTCTACTGTAAAGTGTTTGTTTGGGCTGTCACCACTAGGAAGCAGTATGTGCACAGTGAGGGGTTTTCAAAACATACATTCACTCATGTACAGAAGAAAGGAGGCAGGGGTGGAGCTGGGTGGCAGATGGAGTGGCAACCGGCACCCAAAAGCATTGCTGCCCCATCTGCCACCAAAGATTTAACTTCTATTTTATACATGTAAGCACTGTTTCCTATACTGCTTTTTAGCAGCCAAAGATTGAGAAATAATGGTCAGAAAACACGTTTTAGACAGCCTAAATTCACACAAAATGAAAACTCAAATCAAAACTACTTTTCCAATTGTTTTTCCATGTAAACATGCGCTAGACATACATGTTGCCCGCTGTGCTCACATCTCGCGTGTTTTGCAGATTTTTATTTATTTACTTAGTTTTTTAATGAATGCTCAAAAAATACGGGCAGTAACAACGAGAAACAAAATAAAACCGAAGAAAGAAAATAAAAAGGAAGGGGTATTAAATGCATTACAAACTAGCAATAGTTTTGACATTTACAAGTCACTAAATATACAGGAAAAGAACTGCAAACTGATTATGCGCTTAAAGTTTTGTTTTTTTTTCTGAGATATTTAAACTAATATGAGGACTATTGCTTAAATTGTATTAAAACAAACAAACAACAAAAGAGGTCTAGAATTTGAATCTGTGAATGTGGAATTTTGCAAGCAACAGAATCAGATTTATTACTTAAATCAGTGATTAGAATATAAACACTTCAATGCTGTCAGAAGGCATTACTTAGGTCGTTTGGCACCCTATGTTTTGAGGACCAAATGTCTCCACAAGGAGAGTAAAACTTGGAATTTTGACATTTTGGGGCTATTTTTTCAGGCCCCACAAGGAAAACAGCGTATAAATCATAGTTGATTTAATAATGCTTTTTCTAATACAAATGTGTTTAAGAATTGGACAAAATGTGTAATCATTATATAAGGTTATCTACTGGACCTTCACCCCTCCAATGATATCCTTGACCACACCATCCCCCTTGATTTTTATTTATTTATTTTCTCCCACTGATGATAGTGAATATCGACTGAGTCTGTAATTCTGCCTAAAATTGTCGTTTGTTTTACAAAGCATAATGAAAATCATACAGGCTTCAAACAATATGAGGGAAAAATGATTTTTGGGTAAACGGTTCCTTTAAATAAAACTACAATAATTCAGTGGTCAATGAGCAGAAACACTGATTCAAGTATTTTAAAAGAACACAAAACATATGTAAAAGTGAAGTAAGGTGCTACTCAGTTCTCAGTTTAAATTTCATGGTGTTTTATTGGCACGACAAATATTTCTACATTTGTGTTTCTAAAGCAACGCAAATTAACATAAATTGAGAAACTGCGTAATTGGCAAAGAGATATAAAATGGATGCCAATTAAATGAAATATTGATGAATATTCCACAATTTGGCAACCAAAACGTTGACAATAGTTCCTGTATGTATACGTACAATAGTTCCTGGTGTATACGCCACAGCATATACACCATATAGTCGCTTTTGGTCAGGGGTCACCAAACTCGGGTCTTTTCAGTATGTAATATTCAGTTTTTGATAAAAATCGTGACACATATTTTAAAAAATGTTAATCAAAATAACTTGTCTTCACTCTAACAGCTACATATCTTCTCTGATGATGCATTTACTGTCACGAGGGCGGGGCAACTTGTCACTCACAGGAGATTGTCCAATAGCAAACCACAACCATCCAGTTACCTCCCCATGGACAGAATTAAGCCCCGCCCTGCATTTGTTCTTATTCAAGAAGCAGTTCACCTCAGATGAATGTCAGGAAGAGGAAAGAAAAGTCTCTGTCCATTGCATGCCAAACAGAACTCAAACAAAAAACAAATAGATTTCAAACAAAAGGAAACTGCAGCCTGACTTTACTTTGTAGTTGCCTAAAATGGATAACAATAACATTGTAATGCCTTAATTTTAAAAATAATTCACTTGATTGTGTCCTTGACATTGACAGATTGACAAATAATCTGCACGGATATATAGGGATGCATATGCAGCTGGATATCAATCTTATATTTCATATACACATAGTAAATGATATTAACATCTCACATTCACGCAGTAAGATCTTTTTTTTTTCCAGACATTACACTCTTAAAAATAAAGGTTCTTTATTGGCATCAATAGTTCCACGAAGAACCTTGAACATCCATAAAAACATTTCAAATGCAGAAAAGGTTCTTTAGATTTTTTAAATGTTCTTCAAAATGGTTCATTTAAGATCCGTTCACTGAAAGTTTTTTGGGGGAACCAAAAAGGGTTCTTCAATGGAATCACTGCAAAAGCACCCTTTTGGAGCATTAATTTTTAAGAGTGTAGCATTCATAGATTCTGTATACTTTATTTCACAGTAAAACTGTTTCTCATATAGAGGAAGTGAAATTGTGGAGGGCCGGTCAATCACATGCTATACTCACAAGAACACACACTCACACTATTCACGCCTCAAGAAGACATGCACACACTCACATACATTAACCACAAACATGGAGCAATAGCCACATTGTCATGCACATGCTTAAAATGAGGCTGTGGAGAAGCAGTGGTAAAGCAGAGTCTACAAAGGAAGACCGAGCAGTATTCTAACGTACTCCAAGCATACATATTATATGCTATGTATACTATTACACATAATGCAACCATATCCCCATTTTCCCGACCATTTAACTTTAATAACATTGGATATAATTTCACAGTTTCATTGTGTGTAGTGCAATGGCTTTGGTTCTTGCCATTCAAAGAGTCTTATTTTGATGCTCTTTTTGTTCTGTTGTTCCTGTGGTTTCGCTCGGTTTTCTTTAGTTTCTACAGTATATTGTTAGCTTTCCATGGCTTTTGATTTCCCCTTCACCTGTGTCTAGTTTAGTTTCTTTCTAATCTCTTGTATTTATAGCCCCGTGTTTTATTCATTAGTTACTTCTTTAACACAAACTCTTGGGTTGCATTTACCTTTGTCTTGGATTATTGCTATTTCTTAGATTACCATCTATATTTATTAATAAAATCCTGCAGCTATTAGATTCTCACCCCTACTGCACATTACATGTAGCCTGCAGCAAAATTCTAACTAGGACAGTTAGGTTGTAGTTAAACTAACACATTAATGAATTGTATAACTTTAATTGAGGTGACATTATAAAGTTCTTTGTGATGGTTTTGACTAGATCCTGATCTCAGTAAGGCCAATAAACACAAGAGCTGCTGCTGAGTCAAGTGCTTGTGGAAGAGGTTTGTATTCAGTTGCTTCGTGAAAGTTGTCTCAGCAGATCAGGTGAAGACTGGGAACTTCATTTCAGACACATTTTTTTTTATCACACTGAGTGGACTGGGTTTAACTGTTAAACATGCGCTGCATGATCTTTTCTCAAAACTAGCTTCTCTTTTTTTCATCATTCTTGCTCAGTGACTTAATCTGCTGAGGCAGTCATTTTTTGTGGATGTATGAAGTCAGTTTGCGTGCACACATCCATCCCGTAATACATGCTGGGTGCTATTGTTGAGTTTGGCAGCATGCACTGCGGCATGAGTCTTTTGTTTTGTTGATTGTCACCATTACTGAGTTTGGTAGGCTGAGTTTTGATGTCTACATGTGACAGTTCAAACTTTCCCATGCAAAATCATTTTCAAAGCAGTTGCAATGGCTGTACTTAAAGGGATACTCCACCCCAAAATGAAAATTTTGTCATTAATCACTTATCGCCATGTCGTTCCAAACCTGTAAAAGCTTTGTTCGTCTTCGAAACACAATTTAAGATATTTTGGATGAAAACCGGGAGGCTTGTGACTGTCCCATTGACTGCCAAGTAAACAACACTGTCAAGGTCCAGAAAAGTATGAAAGACATCGTCAAAATAGTCCATCTGCCATCAGTGGTTCAATCTGAATTTCATGAAGCGACGAGAATACTTTTTGTACGCAAAGAAAATAAAAATAACGATTTTATTCAACAATTTGTCTCTTCTGCGTCACTGTAGCGCGATTTTGGAGAATATCCACTGAACGCAAACTGCGTATGCTGTGTCAGCCGCACCACACGGATCAGTTTTCTAAGTTTATTTATGCTTTGATTTGAACGAAAACAGCGCATCCGTGTGTCGCGGCTGACACAGCATACGCAGTTTGCGTTCAGTGGATACTCTCCAAAATGGCGCTACGGTGACGCGGAGCAGACGAATTGTTGACGAATGATTGACGAATTTTTGTTTTCTTCGCGTACAAAAAGTGTTCTCGTAGCTTCATAAAATTCAGATTGAACCACTGATGGCAGATGGACTATTCTAATGATGTCTTTCATACTTTTCTGGGCCTTGACAGTGTTGTTTACTTGGCAGTCAATGGGACAGTCACAAGCCTCCCGGTTTTCATCCAAAATATCTTAAATTGTGTTCTGAAGACGAACAAAGTTTTTTTATGGGTTTGGAACAACATGGGGGTAAGTGATTAATGACAAAATTTTCATTTTGGGGTGGAGTAACGCTTTAAAGTAATTTAACATAAACCAAGGTCCTAGTGCCCTACTCTATAATGGTGCCTTCACATCTTAAACATAACTCTTACTAGAACTAAACCTCTAACTAAATTGACAACTTTTACACCCAAACTTGCTTTTAAAAAGTGATCATGGCAACACTGTTTAAAATGAAGGAAACAGCCTAGCGAGCATAAGTTCTATTAGATATTTATTTATTTATTTATTACAATCTCTAGTATTTGTACAGGCTGCATTATTTATTTATTGATGGTGGAACTGAATGCATTAGAGCTCCACAAAAATAACATGCAACTGTAAAAAAAAAAAATGTTTGTAACTTACCAACCAGATGGCAACAGCACAAACAGCAAAACACCAATGTGTGAAACATTTTCATCATCAGTTCAGTGGTCTGAAATTGTTTCAGTTAAATTTGAAACCTTGCAGTAAAGTTGTGTAGAGAACAAGCTGTTAACAATGTGAACTATCTGCTAACTTCCTCCAGACTGAAGACTGAAGTAGACCATGCCCCATGTGTTCAACAACACTTCCTCTCTAAAACTTGCCCAAAGACCTGTCAGTCAACCATCATGTGCAAAATAATTGGCAGCTAAGACAGCCATCAAGGTTTTCTTTTTTGGACAAAAAAACCCCCAAAACTATTATTCACTATTAAATATTCCTTTTAGCTTGTGATTTCTAGACAGTGTGTTATTGTCTCATTAAAATTATTCACTTTGTTTGTATGTCATGTTGGAAAAAAGTATCTGTTAAATTAATAAATATAAATGTAGATGTGGATTCACTGAACTCAAATGCTAACTCACTTGATTTTATGAACATATTAAAGCGTAATGGGTCTTAAATTATCTAACAATCTTTTGTCTTTGCCATGTTTAGAATAAGTATTATTAGGCCTTGCTTCATGGTTGTCATTAATCCGTTCCTTGCTAGGCATTCTTGAATTGACAAACATGAAATAACAAATGTCTAATATCTTTCCAAAAGAATCTATCAAATTCGGCTGTAAGCCGGTCGGTACCCGGGGATTTATTCAATGATAATCTCAAACTCACATCATCCAGTTCTTCAATTCTTAAATCTGACTCACAAAGTTCTTTAAATGAATCATCAATCTTGGGTATGAAGTCTTTAATATTATTTAGAACATTTGAGGAATCTAGTTAGGAATATGCATTCTTATAAAATGTGAAAACTGTCTTCTCAATAGTTTTCTTATCCTTACAATCTGCTCCATTTATCAGTAAACTTGATATTGCCTTATTTTCCTGTCTTCTCTTCTCTAAATTGCTGAAGTACAAGGTGTTCTTTTCTCCTTGCTCGATCCACTTTGCTTGCGATCTCACAATTGCACCTTAAGCTCTTTTGCAATACATATCGTCTAATTTGGACTGGAATATCAATAGTTTGTCTTTATCTTCACTGTTTAATTCTGCCGTATGACAGCATTTACTAATTTCTTGGAACAGGTTACATTCTTCTCTTCTTTTTTTCCAAGGCAATCTCCTTACTAAACTTTATGGAATTTTCTCTAATTCTATTTTTTACAAATTCCCATTTACTGCAAAAACTATTTATAGTCTCATTATTTTCAATTTCAATTATTATTTCTTTGATCTTTGCACAATATTCTTTATTTTTTAACAGACCAGAATTAAATTTCCAGTAGCCTTTATTTTTCCTTATTCTATCAACTGGATTTAATTTCATTTCTACAATACAATGATCTGTTAGCGGGGCTTTAGAAATCAAGATGTCTGAGGCAAATTCTCTAAACGAGTAATCCACAAACCAGTAGTCAATCCTGGATTTACAGGTGTTATTAGGTTTAAACCAGGAATATTGTTTTATTCCTGGATTTAAACTTCTCCAAATATCTATCAGGTGATTTTTATTCATAAATTCCCCTATTCATAGCTTTCAGTCACGTGACCGGCTCGAAGACCTGGAGGGCAAAACATCCATAGAACTGCAGCATAAGCCTCGCCCCCAATTCAGCACCCACCTCTTTAGGTACACAACTACCGAGGGGAAAAAAAATAGCATTTTTCTAATACTGCTGAAGTAGTAGTAACAGAATCAAGATGAGACAAGAATGTAATTCTAGCATTCAGGATAACAGTTGCCAATTCAGTTGCAATATACAATGAAGAAAATTGCTTACCTTAAAAAAATTTTTCCTGCTTTTGCGGAAAGAGAAGTCCTTGATAACGTCACTGAAGTCCAGGGATCGGAGAATGTCACTTTCCAGGGACATCAGAGTAAGATGGTTTAACCTCTCTTGTAACATGGATGAACGGAGATGGTTTTTGACTAAAGACAGTTTGGAAAAGTTGAAAACGCTCTCCACTGGCGTTAGTCACAGGCAAAGTCAAGAAAATACGAAGAGCTATGTCCACATTAGGGAACACAGACTGCAGGTTTTTCCTTTTCAGGAGCTGAAGCAAGGCAACGACACTTTAGCTTTTTTCATTTTTTGTAAAGGAGGAAGCCGATGCAAGGCCACTGGTCTCGGGCTGATCTGCAGAAGGCTGTCCAAGTTCATTATTATTAGCATCAACTGTGACTGAAACGTTATCTCCTTGCTTAGTCTCATTAGCTCCAGCAGCAATTGAATTCAGTGTTTCGTCTTTCTGGTGATCTGGTGAGGATAAGCATGCAAAACTTCGACACATTAACTGTTAGATAGCCAGCTATGAGCGCTGTTGGGGGTGGTAGTACCTCCCTGAAATGAGTTTTTGCAGGGTGGGATGTCTGCTTTTCCAGCTCGATGACTTTCCCCTTGCATTCCTTAACTTCTTCGGCATTGAACTGCATGGCTTTTGTTAGGCTAGCAATCATGCTGCTACTCTGTTTAGCTTGCTCTCGAAGTTGCGTCAGTTGCTCATTGAAGTTCTTTTCCAAACTCTGAATGGCTTCCAGTATGGTCAGGTTAGAGACCTCATTTTCCTTTAATGTAGTTTTGCTCTTTTTCCCAGCTGGAATCTTACTCGGAGTTGTCGGCGTGGAGTCTTTTCTTTTACTGATTGTGCTAACCTCCATATCGTAGTAATGGTCGGCAGATTGTTCGAAAATCTTAGTGCTCATCGCAGCTTGCTTCTTTTCACTGTCCCCCTCTTTAATTATCAGTCTGGCTGGTTTGATCATACTTTTTAATTGTTTGGAGCGTCTTTATATGCTGATAATCAAGATTTGAGACCATTTTTCTTCTGTCTCTGATGCGAGCGACTGTTCAACACATCATCTTGGCCGGAAATCTCCATTCGCCTCGTTTTAAAATCGCTTCAGTTTGTAAACACGTACAAATGATAAAACTTTTACTCCATTATCTATTACATTTTTCAATAGAGTGGTGGAACTATGTAGGCGGATCGGCTGTTAGCATCGCACTGGTTCCCTCGACAAAAAGCCAATGGGATTTTTCCATAGGCTTTTGGATTATAGTAAAATATAAGCTCTGTTTTCAATTATAGTTCATGAAACTTACACGTTTTGCCCATCAAGATAATCTTCACAAAATAATATAACTTTTATGAATTTTGAAGCCTAAATAAAAGCACCAGAATTGAAAAGCTAAACTTAGGCTATAAACAAACTACAGCACCACGGTCGCTCGCCTTCAATGTCACCACCACCTGCTCCCGACAACTTTTTCAAACTTATTTTTAACACGTTCAGTGAAAAGGATTTACTCTGTATATGAATTTTAATCCATGCTACTTTAACCTTTTCATGTAAACTGGAATAAATACAAAACTAGAGCCAAACTAACACTGAAATGAGACATTAGTATTAAATAGTATAGTGAATAAATGAAATAATCATAACTAAAGGACATATGGAAGAACGTATTTCTGTACATTTCGAAATAAGGTGCATTAAAAGTGAATCTTTGATTCAGATGAATATTTTAATTAAAAACGTGTCTCCATGTACTATTCAATAAAATTCTAGTGCATTTAATATATGCACTTGCTTGTGGCCACAAACATTTCATTTTAATGTGACTTTAAGCACTATGCATCATTAAAGTTTCACTTTTACCGTGTTTACATGGAATAATCATATGACTTTACCTTATGGTCCGAACCCAGAGTCTCTGCATCAGTAGGAAAGCGATAAAACGAGCATCTTCCATCAAAAGACTTGTGTTGCATTTCGGGGCAAAGCAAAAAAAAAAATATTGTCAAACAACAATATAAAATGTGGTAAACTATTAATTGGTTATTCTACAATTAATTGTACTATAAATTATACTACAATTGGAAAATACTGTAAACTGATAACCTGTTCGGCCTGAAGACCTTTAATGGCTCCGACAGCGCCTGTAGTCCCATTTAGCAACTTGTTAGCAATGTCTTTTTAAAGAAACATAACAGTTTAAAAAAAATCACGAGTGGGGTGTAACTGGTGTGTTTTATGTCCTAGAATAAAACATGAAAGTATCTTGATCTTGTATGAACCACAGACCTTATTTTGGGGTATTTAACCAAACTCCCATTAAAAAAACCCATTGGCTGCGTCCGAAACCGCCTACTCAATTTCATTAAGTACTTAACGAGCGCTAAAAGAGTAGGTACAGCCAAATCTCATTAAGTATGAATGCGATCCGGACATCATCCGCCATGTTGACGTTATCGTTCCAGTTTCTCCAAGAGTGTCTGCGTCCGAACCCGCCTACTCAATGAATTTTCATTAAGTACTTACTTAACGAGCGCTAAAAGAGTAGGTACTCTAAAGCCGAATCTCGTCAAGTATGAACGCGATCCAGGCTTCATCCGCCATGTTGACGTTATCATGTGATCTACGACGTTATAACAAGCGCAACAACTTAAAAGATAGGAGCGACAGGTTTAATTGCTCTCTCTGTAAATATTTTGATGTTTATGAAATTTCCTCATTTTGTGGTCTTGTTGAAGAAACAGCTGCCCTTTTATTGTGATTGTAGTATGACCAATAAATTTTGGGTTGATTTAAATTTTTATATTTGTAACCCTACTAATATGACCCACAGTTTGGTCCGTGTAACCCTTTGCAGTTCTTCAATATCTTTGGAGCAATTTACAAACGGATAATTGTCTCTCATTTTAATTTTCAATTTTACGAGTTTGGGTTGTTGCACCCGAATCTGATTTTTGAATAACATAAAAAATTACTAATTATTCTGATTTTCCACTTCTCTGTTTTGCGCTCCCGGTTGGACCGTACCAGTGGGGGAAGCGGGGGTGGGGATGTATTTACCCAGAGCGCTGTATGTATAGGCCCTATATGCCTATGCATTGGCACGTCTGACCATGCAATAATTAATCATCAGACCTCCATTAACTGTATGACTGCACGTTAACAACCACATATTTTCTGGAAGATGTGTGAGTGGAGTGTGCTTGATGATTACGAAAGTGTAATCTGCAGGTTAGTAGAGGAGCTGGGATACACATGCAAACAAGTTCAAGAGGTCCTACAGCAGCAATATGGACTCGGGAGAGGCTCCAGTATTTCCTCCATTTCTAAATTCTGCGCATCGAGGAACATTCATCATTTTGATTACGCACGGCTAGGAGATGGTGTGGATGCAGTCGGTTGACCTGCAGTTACTGTTTGCGGCCCTGTGTACGGTAGAAAGATGATGACTGGGATGTTGAGAGCTTCGGGATACAGGTTGGGTAGGGGCGGCGCCTGAGAATTTTGAACGCAGGTGCTGCGGGGGTGCTAGATCATGGA
>NW_015541030.1:16537-18087 GCF_001515605.1 Sinocyclocheilus anshuiensis | reverse complement strand
AATAATCTAAACTGATAAATAACAGATTGGAGATTAAAATAATAGCAGATTTGTCTCATTTTAAATGAGTAATAAAAACTGAGATGAAAAATTTACTTAAGCCAGAAATATAATTTTACTATGGTAAAATAAATGTTCAGCGATATCTTCAAAATTTTTTTGGAATTTTGGTGCACGTTTTTTCTCTATATAATGTTGATATGGTAACTAGTAAATGCTGTAAATTTGGTTATGCTAGCATGTGTGGAAATATTTAAACCACGTGTTACAATTTACCCCGCGTTACTTTGTGCCCCGCGCTCCCCCTATTTACCCAGAGCGCTGTATGTATAGGGCCTATGCCTATGCATTGGCACGTCTGACCATGCAATAATTTATCATCAGACCTCCATTAACTGTGTGACTGCACGTTAACAACCACAGATTTTCTGGAAGATGTGTGAGTGGAGTGTGCTTGATGATTACGAAAGTGTAATCAGCAGGTTAGAGGAGCTGGGATACACATGCAAACAAGTTCAAGAGGTTCTACAGCAGCAATATGGACTCGGGAGAGGCTCCAGTATTTCCTCCATTTCTAAATTCTGCGCATCGAGGAACATTCATCGTTTTGATTACGCACGGCTAGGGAGAGATGGTGTGGATGCAGTTGTTCGACCTGTTTGTGGCTCTGTGTACGGTAGAAAGATGATGACTGGGATGTTGAGAGCTTCAGGATACAGGTAAATGATTACTATTTGAGCAAATTATATTCTCATGTAAAGATTTAATGTTAAAAGAAGCATATTCTGTACATTTAAAAAAAAAAAAAAAAAAAGGGAAATAAGGATTGGAGAAACTTAAGACCTAATGTACTTTATTAACACAGGACACACCAAAAATTAAGAACAGTTAATGTAGGCTTAATTAGAGCTGGAAAACAGCTCCTGATCATATGTATTCATCTGCCTGAAATTATTTGCCAGATGATTTATTATGTAAGTATAGGACCTATATGGTTCATAGTTTTACATCAGTTCAGTAGGTGGTTTTCAGTTGAAGGTGCTTTATTTGGCATGACATATTTCTACATTTAGAATTAGGCTACATCCAAATCATTTGTAGTATTGCTAAAAAAAAGTAAGCATGATAATAATAATAATAAGAAGAAAAAGAAGAAGAAGAAGAAGAAGAAGAAGAAGAAAGGAGTTTAATTAATAAAACCATATAAAGATGCCACTACAGAGTAAAATTAAATATTGAAGAATATTCATCGTTTTGGACACCAGATGGCCCTGATGTAGCTACACCATATTGAAACAATTCGGGTAATGAAGCTTTTACGATCCAAAATAGAGCATTGGTAAGCAAAGCTTCGTTTTACAGTCACTAAACAATTAGACCACACATATTTGTATCTTTAGAATACAGAATACAACTCCAAGATATATCCCAATATTTTGAGTTCAGTATATGAAGTCTTATCTGTTTTCTTTTAACCTCTTGTAGATCTGACGTCATTGACCAGAAGAACAACAGCAGCTGCAGCATCCACGCCCATCAGAGCAGTGACG
>NW_015541030.1:9424-14600 GCF_001515605.1 Sinocyclocheilus anshuiensis | reverse complement strand
TGTGTGTGTGTGTGTGTGTGTGTGTGTGTGTGTGTACCTGTTTTTCTATTCTGGTGGGGACTTAAACCTGAATACATAGAGACTCATGGGGACTCGTGTCATGGTGGGGACCTAAATTGAGGTCCCTACGGGTAAACAAGCTAATAAATCACACAGAATGAAGTTTCTTGAAAATCTAAAAATGCAGAAAGTTTCCTGTGAGGGGTAGGTTTAGGGGTAGGGTTGGTGTAGGGCAATAGAAAATACGGTCTGTACAGTAGAAAAAGCATTACGCCTATGTAGAGTCCCCACAAGGATAGCTGACCAGACATGTGTGTGTGTGTGTGTGTGTGTGTGTGTGTGTAAGAGAGAGAGAGTGAATTCACTTTTAGCGACCCAAGCCAACAAGTATGATAATTGCTATAACATGGTCAGTCCTCTCTCTACATTTGTGTAAATGTTGAAATGATTTAGTCATTTTAATAACTGAAGGTGAAAATAATTGAAATTTTAAGATCCAGAACCTTTAAAAGTGTAGTAAAATGTGAAACTGATAACTCACCATGGACAGTGAGACTGAAACTCTTGCTCACACTGTTGGTCTGTAGTTTATAGAGTCCAGCGTGTTCAGTTCTGGTGTTTGTGATGATCAGAGATCCAGTTTGATCATCCAGCTTCAGTCTGTTTCTGAATCTCCCACCGAGATCATCATCATATATAGTGATGCTGCTGGCCATTACATTGATTTGAGCTATTAAAGTATTTTCAGATCCAAACCTCCACAGAATCAGATCATCATCCGTCATTTCAGTAAGACCAGAATTTAGAGTCACTGAATCTCCCTCCAGCACTGATACCAACTCCATTCCATCCACATCAACACCAAAGACACCTGGAAAACATAGAGTTTGTCACAGATTAAGGGTTAATAATTTGTTTACATAAAATAACTGATTTAAACCATTCAAATGTAAAACGAAGACCAAAGAACAGCAGAAGACTGTTGATTATACAGTCCCTCAGTTGGGTTATCCTGGCTTTCTTAATTCTACTTTTGAGCAATGCCCCTCTGTATTTCTAAACAGTCTCTTTTAGGAACTCGCAATTACAAGAATCTCAAGGATATTATCTGCAAAAACTCAAATCTGCTTAGAATAAGTGAGAACAGAAGTTGTTTTTTTGTTGCACGGTACTGTACATTCAGTTCCCCTCTGAATCATTTTAACTGGAAGTAAAACAACTTAAATAGTGACTGCATAGTTTACATAGCTTCTTTTCTGTTTTTTTAGATTGTTACACAAAAATTAAAATTATGTCATAATTTACTCCCCATCCTCTTTTTTCAAGAAATAAATGTTTAGCTGATGTCTCGGTGATCATCAATATTCAAATGTGGCAAGAACAGATTCTGCTGTGTTTTTTCAATCTTGTGGTTTTTCGCTTGTGGTTCAAATCAGTAACATGCATTTTTATTTGATTGCAGCATCGTTTATGTAGGTCTAACAAACAATGTAAATCACCTGGCTAAAAAGTAGTTCATGACCTACTTATTAACCTGAAACAAATTAAGAATACGATCATAACTTACCAAACAGACGCCACAAGCAGAACAAAACAAACTTGTTAACCATTGTCAAATAAAAGCACTTGAAATATGTGAACACTTCTGTGACAGATGGTAAACCATCAGTCTTAAACTGTGATAGTAATAGTGCTGCGCATGATTCTTTCCCCACAGGATTTGACCACCACCCACCCAATGCACCACTCAAGCACCTGTTGGTTGAATATGTTTATCTATCTTCTATTAACCCTTTCTCCGCCAGCTTTAAAAAAAAATCTGTTCTGTTCACCTGTTTCTAGCTCAGATCCCCTTTTTGTCCTGTGTATTTATGCTCACTTTTTGGTTCAGTTCTTGGTTTATTATCATCAGTGGTCCGTTATTGTCAATTAAACAAAGCAAAAACACTCTGGAGCACAACCCAAACCAACCTACATGGTTTGTGTTTTGTTTAACTACTGCATTTAGATCTGCAGCTCAAATGTCTCCATTTGCAACAACATGTGACACTTGTCATAGTTCAGGTTGGTGACTAGTGACTCTGTTCTCTTGGTACCATGGTCAAACCACATTTCTAAACAGATCAGACCACAGCAGGTTTTACTTTGACTCACAAAATGAGCTGTTGGAGTCTCACATGCATTCCAGAGAAATACATTCATGTTTTACCCTGCTCAGAGGCCTTTTGTAGGTCTTGAGTGTATGATATACAGTACATGTTTGTACAACAGTTAAAGATTTATTTGAACTACATGCTCTGCTTAGCCTGCTGCTTGTAAGGTTATATTTTATTTGTTATTTCAATGTAACTTTACAGACATTTTTTTTGTCATTTCTGAAATGCATGGCAAAACTGTTTGAATATAGAGCTAAAATATATAGTTAAAGTAGCTTTAAAAAAAAATCTGTTCTGTTCACCTGTTTCTAGCTCAGATCCCCTTTTTGTCCTGTGTATTTATGCTCACTTTTTGGTTCAGTTCTTGGTTTATTATCATCAGTGGTCCGTTATTGTCAATTAAACAAAGCAAAAACACTCTGGAGCACAACCAAACCAACCTACATGGTTTGTGTTTTGTTTAACTACTGCATTTAGATCTGCAGCTCAAATGTCTCCATTTGCAACAACATGTGACACTTGTCATAGTTCAGGTTGGTGACTAGTGACTCTGTTCTCTTGGTACCATGGTCAAACCACATTTCTAAACAGATCAGACCACAGCAGGTTTTACTTTGACTCACAAAATGAGCTGTTGGAGTCTCACATGCATTCCAGAGAAATACATTCATGTTTTACCCTGCTCAGAGGCCTTTTGTAGGTCTTGAGTGTATGATATACAGTACATGTTTGTACAACAGTTAAAGATTTATTTGAACTACATGCTCTGCTTAGCCTGCTGCTTGTAAGGTTATATTTTATTTGTTATTTCAATGTAACTTTACAGACATTTTTTTGTCATTTCTGAAATGCATGGCAAAACTGTTTGAATATAGAGCTAAAATATATAGCTAAAGTGGGCAGCAAAGTCACTTCACAGCTATTGTCTCCAGAAGTCAGACCTCTGGCTAACCACATAGTGAATGCAGTGTGGGCGTGATATCTGAGGATGAGAATGTCACAGCAAGAACATCCCTGGTCTTACACACTCTCAGAAAAAAAGTTACAAAAGCTGCCGCTGGAACGGTGCCTTTCAAAAGGTGCACTTTTGTGCCTAAAGGGTTCCCTAAAGGTACATATTAGTACATAAAAGGTACAAAAGTGTACTTTTTGAAAGGGTACCACCCCAATGACTGCTTCTGAAACTTTTTTTTTCTTTCCGAAAGGGCATGCAGGGGATTATGCAATGATGTTATTTGTTTTTAGGAAAATATGATTATCCACATTAATTATAATACATTAAATTATCTATGCAGAATCCACAAGTGGTGTAGATGGTGGTATACAATAAAGGCGCTTTCTCTGTTCTTTGGATTCTTAGTTTGTGTTTACATTTCCTGCGTTCAGTTGCTGTTTCCTTAGTTGCCTTAGTTTCTGATTATCTCCTTGATATGTTCCTCACCTTTTTCTAGTTTAATTATCATTATGTCTGTGTGTTTATGCCCTAGGTAGGACCATAGACTGTATAAAAACATGGACGTAGTGTCTGTGACATCACCTGTAGTTTTCTGAAGAGCATTTTTGAAGCTCAAAGTGGGCAGAGCTGGCCGTCACCATCTTGGCAGCGCGTCACCACGTGTCACTTCCGGATCATCGAAAATGGGCAAAAAGGCGGGAGCTGGTTGCTGAAGCCACGCCCACCTAGCTCGACGGCAGTGTCAGCAGCAGCAACCCACCTGTCACTCAAGTGGCCACGCCCTTAATTATGCAGAACTTTAAGGCTTAATATAATTTAAACTGATGAGTTATAAAAAAATTCACCACCCTCACAGTTGTCATGAGGGGCAAAATTTGCTATATAGACCAAAATCATTTTTTGTACCAGGCTGTAAACATGTTTTTTTCTGCTGTAAAGTTGGGCATTTTAACATGGGGAGTCTATGGAATTGACTACCTTTTGGAACCAGTCGTTGAATTGCAGTTTTAGTCACTTCCGTGTTGGCTTCATGAGAGAGAGCGGGAGGTTGCCGCTTGGGTAGGACCTAGGTTCTCGTTTTTTGAGTTATGTTCTTATCTTAACATTACAGTGTCATCTAGTGGTTACAGCAGATAAATGCCAAAGGAAGAGGCTGAATTCAGAGCTGTACTAATATATTATTAGACCTACTATTTTACCATATCTAGTTAAAGTAGAATGTTAGTATGTGGTTTCCAAATTTAGCAACAGGAGAATCAACAGCCAACCAAACGAAAAGTTTGAAGTTACAATAGAAGCTACAATAGAAAAGGTTTTTGATCAAGAAGTGCTCCATATGGTGTAATGAAATAGTGAACAAACTGGACTAACAGGCACGCATAGAAAAGAGAAAATATGAGCCCATGCAAAGTAGCATGAAATGTGGACAAGGTATCAAAGAGAGAATAGGTTTCAATAGTAGGAGTCAATTGTTATTCTGTTATCAGCAGGGCAGGACTTGAGGGCCCCTGGGCTTGAGGTTATGTTTGGGCCCTATACCTACACCAGGGCAGGACTTAGGGGGGTGGGGGCCCTTGGGCTTGAGGTTATGTTTGGGCCCTATTCCTACACTACAAATGCCCTCAAATAGAATATCATTATGGAGTAACACAAAATACACAAACATATGCTTTGAGGTTCATAAATAGTACAATTAATATGCAACATGTCTAGGCAATAGTCAAAGTTTAAATGTAATATTAAATAGTCATTATAATATAATAAACAGGATGTGTTCTCTCAGTTGAGAGATCAAAACCCTGAAATAACTTTAAGCAAAAAATAAAAAATAAAAGCCAGAGATGTTGGCTTATTAGTATTATACAAGTTATTGTCATATCTGTGTCCTCTTATGTGAGGTTCTTATTTAATCAATAAATTCAATCGAATAAAAAGACATGCTGGCTATTAACAATCAAATGAAATCACTATCAACAAAATTCATAGATGGATTGTGCATAAATGTTAAGTTTAAATATAACATTTTAATGTAGAAATATTAAATGATTGCAAAAATGAAATAAGC
>NW_015541030.1:0-1420 GCF_001515605.1 Sinocyclocheilus anshuiensis | reverse complement strand
TTTTTTTTTTTAATTCTGTCTTTATTTTATTCTTTCTTTTCATCCCATGTAGGTACAACATTGTTGTATTTGGTGGAGTGGATGGCTACTCAAGGAAGGTAATTGTTCTTGATTTGATTGTTAAATTTAAAATTCATTACTGTTTATAGATTTTATTTTATTTTAAGGGCCCTCAAAATCAACCTCAATTGTGTTCCAAAGAGGAAAGGAAGTCATATAGATTTGAAACAGAATGCTGAGTAACTTTGGTACTTTTCTTTTATATAATTTCAGATTATGTACCTGGACGCTGCTACTAATAATAAAGCTTCAACAGCACTTTCATTTTTCCTGAAATCTGTACACCTCCATGGCTTGCCATCAAGGTATTTTGCTCAGTTTAGAAACATAATTATAAAATATTGAGGGATTCTAAAGTCACAGATTTACATAGTATTATGGTCATAAAATCTGCATTAATTACTTTTTTATATACTGCACCTGAATACTATAATTACTATAATTATTGTGTTGTAGGGTTAGGGGAGATCAGGGAGTGGAAAATGTTGACATTGCTTTTACCACACTTACCACACGTGGAACGGGAAGAGCAAGCTTTATTTCCGGAAAGAGTGTCAGCGGTATAAGCGGTATATATATTTTGCTCCCTTTAATCAGTGGCCTTGACAGATTCAGATTTGTATTATTATTATGAAGAAAGAGTGTTCACAATCAGCGGTATATATATTTTGCTCCCTTTAATCAGTGGCCTTGACAGATTCAGATTTGTATTATCATTATTATTATTATGAATTTCAAACAGTCCTCGTCCTTCTTTAAAAACTAATGTCAATAAATGAATTTAATTTTAGTATCGAGCGCCTTTGGCGAGACGTCTGGGTGGCTGTCACAAGCATGATGTTCTGTGTTCTGCACACTCTTGAGGAGGACGGGCTGCTGGACATCTCGGACATCCTCCACCTGTTCATTACATCTTACATCTTTCTTCCTCGCATTAGGGTAGACCTTCATTCCTTCATTGGAGGATGGAACAATCACCCTCTGCGAACAGAAGGACATCTCTCTCCTGAACAACTATGGCAATTGGGAGATGTGCAAGATCTGGAAATGGAGGAAAGACTTCAGGTCCCACATTTTCTCATTTTTATATGATTTTAAAGTCATTAAATGGTTTACGTGTGTCTTGTCACTAGAAACAAATTCAACAGTTAAAGGGATAGTTCAGAGGTAGGCAAGTTTGGTCCTAGAGAGCCACTGTCCTGCAGAGTTTAGCTCCAACCCTAATCAAACACACCTGAACAAGCTAATCAAGCTATTCAGGATTACTAAGGCTATAGGCTTTTTTTTTTTTCTTTCTTTTCAGGGTTGGAGATAAATAAACTCTGCAGGACAGCGTCTCTCTAGGACCGAACTTACCTAC
>NW_015541029.1:0-1310 GCF_001515605.1 Sinocyclocheilus anshuiensis | reverse complement strand
ATAATGCCTTAAGAATACCTTTATAATGTATTATAAATACGGGCTACATAGAAAGTGTTACCGTTATTGGTTCATAAAAATATTATAAACATAAAGTATTTTAATTAGTAAAAGTAACATAAGTAGCACATCTTTATGATCGGAATTTTTTACAACATTGAATTATTTCAATTGTATTTTCTTATTAACTAGTAAAACTGCACATTCTGAACAATTATAGTTTTAAGCAGTGTACTGGTAGTTAGTGTGCTACACAAAAGTCTGTAAAAATAGGACACAATGTACTGTTTATATGAAAGAACAATATGTATTTATTTTTCACAGGTGTTTTACCTGTGTTTTAAATTCCACAATGCATTTTGTGTTTTAAGGTTACAGGGTTAAGATTACAGGTAACAAACATCCTGGCAGAAAATGACTAGTACCTTTTCAGTTCCCTTTCAATGGAACTTCGAACTGCGTCCTCTAGGGGTCGCTATGGGGAACGCCTCGTCGTGACCCGTGTCTGAAGCATACGTTGAAAAAACTCCAACAACACGTTGGCCGGCGACAGCCATGACGTCACTACGTGCGACTATGGTATAAACAGGCGCCTGGAGAACACATCATCCTCTTCTTCGTCTTCACTGACTGTTTTGTTTGAAGTGTGCATTTCTGTGGTAAGAGCGATCTCTATTCATATCATTATCGAGCACTAGCAAAGCGTTTAGAAGATGTGTGCATCCGTGTCATCGCTATTTGACACCTGATGACACACACAATCTATGCGTCGTTTGTTTGGGCGAAGAGCACGCACGCGATGTCCTCGAGGGGGCAATCTGCGTGCACTGCGAGTGTTTTTCAATGAAAAAGCTACGCTCTCATTTGTCTCTTTTCGAGGAAAGAGGGGCGACATGCTTCCCGCGGTTCAGGACCCGCCGCTGCTGAGGCACGGAGGAGAATGAGCTCGTGGGGATCGCAGGTGGATCTGGCCGATGAGTTTAAAGAGGGGCTTTCCCTCTCGCGCTCGTCGGCTGTGGACAAGAGTGAGCCGCTGGAGGATTGTGTTATTTCATTAACATCGTCTGAACCAGGGGCCAGTGCTCTGCTGAGTTCAGCCCAGGAAGAGCAGGAAATGTCTGAGGAGGGCGAAGAAGCTGAGGCTGAGCCTTCCCAATCCTCCTGCTCTGCGTATGGTGAGCTGAGACTGAGGCTGAGCCTTCCCGATCCTCCTGCCCTGCGTATGATGAGCTCTTGGAAGTTATGGATCGCGCCAAAGAAAGTTATGGAAGCGGGCAAAGAAAGTGACGTCGCGAGGTCGTCTCGATGAG
>NW_015541028.1:0-521 GCF_001515605.1 Sinocyclocheilus anshuiensis | reverse complement strand
GTGATTAGTGTAACCTGCTTAAAAATAGCCGTGAACTTAAAACAAGAGGACAAAAACATAGTTGATGACTAAAAAAATAACAATTTTATGACTCTAGACACTGTGAAGACAGTGGCATAATACGGTGACATAGGTTTTTTAGCCATATCAAAACAGTCATGTGCATGGGTAAATTTAACCCGCTGGCGCTTTTAGGTATACAGCGACCTCTGGTGGTTTAAGTGTTAACCATAGTCCTAGGCTACGGGACTGTGTTGCACGCGATGTAGACAACATTCGAATAAAGTTTATTATGAATAAATGTTAAATAAAGTACATAAAATAAAATAGGCCTACAAGAAAAAAAATGTATCCATCCCACAAGTCTTGTAAGTCCATGTATTTTATTGTTATTTTTTATCCATCCCACAAGTCTTGTAAGTCCATGTATTTTATTGTTATTATTATTGGTAATATTTTTATATTCATTGTTATGTATTTGATTTTTACCTTCATTTCGATCTCTTTACTTAACGTTCAGG
>NW_015541027.1:0-587 GCF_001515605.1 Sinocyclocheilus anshuiensis | reverse complement strand
CCTGCTGGTATTGCTGTAGAACCTCCAGAGGTGGCGGCATCCGCTACAGAACCTCCAGAGGTGTCAGTAGTATCCACTTGTGAACTCCGGCTATGGAGGCCGTTTGTGAACTCTCTGCCTGTCCTATCACGACCATGGAGGCCGTGTGTGAACTCTCTACCTGTCTTGTCACGGCTATGGAGGCCGTCTGTGAACTCTCTGCCCGTCCGGTCACGGCTATGGAGGCCGTTTGTGAACTCTCTGCCCGTCCTGTCACGGCTATGGAGGCCGTCTGCAAACTCTTTGCCTGTCCTGTTCCGGCCAAGGAGGCCACCTATGAACTCTCTGCCTATTCTGAACCAGCCGAGAAGGCCATCTCTGAACTCTTGTCCTGTTCTGAACCAGCCATGGGGGTTGATTGTGAACTGTCTGTCACAGCCAAAAACTCTGCCTTTGAACCCTTAACCCTACCTGTCATGAGCCCAGAAACTATTAATTCACCCCATGTCCTTCCCGTTAACCCTGTCACTGCCATAAAGATTATTCAGGAACTTGCTTGTTTGGTTTCCCCAAGTGTGTCTAATTCTGAACTATCTGTCTTGCCAGTC
>NW_015541026.1:150500-151322 GCF_001515605.1 Sinocyclocheilus anshuiensis | reverse complement strand
GCCTCACATCAGTGACCCGCCTTCAGTCTGCGGTTCTGTTAGATTTTGAGAAGATGCGGATGCTGAGCTAGTCTTCTAAGGACACCCTAAGTTCGTGCCAGGCCTCGGCCTTGACTTTCCATTCACCAAAGATCCTAGGATCTCAGCTGATGTCTCTCTTAGCTATTTTTCACTTTCCACTCGGAAGAAACTCCCAATCACCATTGAGTTAGAACATCTTTGGAATTCATCACTCTTCAAATCCGGAAGAATGTGATCGCAAGTCCAAAACCTCTAAATCATCAAGACTTTCATCCGAGACTGCAACCGGACACTCGTCAACGACCAAGGCAATGCAAGTATCGTACATTTAACTAAATGAAACAGAGGTTTAGTATAAGCTGTAGACCCCGTTGTAAAACGGTGCTGATGGTTTCACTCAGGTAGTTAACTGACTCATTTTCAATAACTGCATTCTCTGGTTTCTCTAACGGTTTCAGTCATCCACTTCCAACCTCCCCATGAATGAGTGATTTGTATGTTTGTTTGTTTGTCTAGATTAGTTATGTGTTAGTGATTAGTTAATAAATCTTTTGTGCACAAATTACATGAGTTTCTGGTTCTGTCACTACGTGTATATAGTGTCCCTTTACGATCCGATCTATAGCTACAAGCTCTAATGCATTTCTGTAAGAAAGTTATTTTCTGTGGCCACGAAAATATCCTTTCTTAGAGTTAATATGAAATTATACAGAATGTTCGCTGGATGAACAGATTAGTTGATTGTAATATTAATTCTGCTACAGTTACTACTGGCAGCTGAGGTAAATAATTGTAATTAAT
>NW_015541026.1:148114-149382 GCF_001515605.1 Sinocyclocheilus anshuiensis | reverse complement strand
ATTCATCACCATTTGAACTACTTTTGGTATACTTACAAATCAAGATTACCCCATAATGAACTGCATTGCTAGACCCAAAACTTATACTCACAATAATAATGATAAATGCTGACCAATAATTAATTATATTACTTTTTTTTTTATTTTACTGAAATTGATATGTTTTAGTAAAACAAGCTAAATGTAATTTGTTTTGTCATATGGCATAGCTATGCATGAATACACACTAGACAAATGCAGCCAAGGTGAATACATCTCCATTTTCAGTCAAGTCATTAATGCACAAGTTAATGAAATAATTATATTTTATTTACTGACAACAACAGGAAACATGAAAATGAGTAAAAGAATGAATAAAAGTAAGCATGAAAATCAACAACAAAATCGACAACACATGAAACAAAGCTTTATTCAAACTTTTCTAACAATTATATATTTACAGGCAGTGAACCCACGTCCTACAGCCATCTCAACACAGCTGTGCCAGTTCTGCAGCTTTATTCTGATGAAGCAGCTGACCACCGTGTCCACCTTCACCTGTTTCTGCTGTCCATCATGTCCCTCATTGCTGCAGTCAGACTGGAATCTGATCATGGATGGGAAAGGGACATTGAGGCTGTCCTTGCCTGAGTGCACAGAGAGGATTAGGAAGATCATGATGACGCCCACCTGAACCACACAATCTTGAACGTGCAAAACAATCTGATTGCTGCTGTGTCTGCTCCAAACATCCATTTAATCCTTTACTATCTCTGAGTATCAACAGCTCCTTTGAATCACATTCAGCCACTATTACCCACCCTCTTAAAATCCATTTTATAGTTGTCTATCGACCCCCAGGACCACTAGGTAACTTCGTGGAAGAATTAGATGTGCTGCTCTCAAATTTTCCTGAGGTTGGTACTCCCCTAGTTATGCTTGCAGACTTCAACATCCACCTAGATAAACCTCGGGATGCAGACTTCCACACTCTGCTTGTCTCTTTTGATCTCAAGCGAGTGTTAACTACGGCTACTCACAAATCAGGCAACCAACTGGACCTTATTTATACACGACACTGCTCCACTGATCATGTATTGGTTACTCCACTGCACAACTCAGATCACTTCCTCCTCACTCTTAACCTCAACATGGTTCCTGACACGACACATACCCCTCCACATGTCACTTTTCGACGTAACCTACACTCTCTCTCACCCTCCCGGCTATCTGCTATGGTTTCATCTTCGCTTCCTTCCCCTGAACAGTTATCATCTCTTGATGTTAAC
>NW_015541026.1:143846-147805 GCF_001515605.1 Sinocyclocheilus anshuiensis | reverse complement strand
GTGTCCAAGTCGCAACATCTAGCTACTGGGGTGCCTCAGGGCTCAGTTCTTGGACCACTTCTCTTCTCTGTCTACATGGCATCACTAGGTTCTGTCATTCAGAAACATGGCTTTTCATATCACTGCTATGCTGATGACACTCAACTCTACCTCTCATTCCATCCTGATGATCCGACAATAGCTGCTCGCATCTCAGCATGTCTAAAAGACATTTCTTGTTGGGTGACAGACCATCACCTTCAACTCAACCTGGCTAAGACAGAACTGCTTGTGGTTTCAACAAACCCATCACTTTATCAAAACTTCACCATCCAGTTAAGCTCATCAACCATAACTCCTTCAAAAACAGCTAGAAACCTTGGAGTTGTGATTGATGATAAGCTGAATTTCTCTGACCACATTGCTAAAACTACCCGGTCCTGCAGATTTGCTTTATACAACATTAGGAAGATCAGGCCCTTCCTTTCAGAACATACAACACAACTCCTTGTTCAAGTTCTTGTTCTGTCCAGGCTGGACTATTGCAATGCTTAATTAGAGCACTGTAAGTCACTTTGGATAAAAGTGTCTGCCAAATGCATAAGTGTAAATGTGATTTTTGTAAATCCCTTTTTGTGTCTTGGGCACAGACGCTCAATAAGGCTGCTTATTTCTTCAAGGTACTACTATAATATAAATGCATACATATATTTCATACAATTTTTATTTGGGGGGGTTTAAAGATTTAGTTCAGCCAAACATATAAATTCAGTCATTATTTGCTTGCCTCAATGCTGTTCAATCCTTGTGCTGCTGTGGACATCTCCATCCTCACTGCACACAGCAGTCTGCAGACATTTCAGACCCTGCAAAAAGGCACAAACACAGTACAACAGCAGTCATTTTAACAGCACAATGTCATTTCATTTCTGTATTAGAAGTAAAAAAAAAAAAAAAGATCTTACTTTGTTTTTGTTTCAGGTTTTCTCTTTTTTCCACAAACGCCGTCACCTTTCCTTGCAGGTCGTCCTGCTCCTTGTGCTGCTGTGGACATCTCCATCCTCACTGCACACAGCAGTCTGCAGACATTTCAGACCCTGCAAAAAGGCACAAACACAGTACAACAGCAGTCATTTTAACAGCACAATGTCATTTCATTTCTGTATTAGAAGTAAAAAAAAAAAAAAAGATCTTACTTTGTTTTTGTTTCAGGTTTTCTCTTTTTTCCACAAACGCCGTCACCTTTCCTTGCAGGTCCTGCTCCACCACAAAAGCTCTGCAGCAAATGCACAGGAATCAAGAATAAGAAAAGTGCTCAAATAACTCTGTTTGAAATTACAATAATTAAAATAAAATACAACTTAAGATTTAAAAGATGTTTAATTCATTTCTGTAGTGTACTAACTCAAAGCCTTTGATGGCAGCATTCCTTCATCAGTCACTCTGCACCGGAAAACAAACATGTGTCTCATCTGTCCCTGTAACATCCAGACAACAGTCAAGTCATCTCTGTGATTTATGTGCTCATTACTGCATTTACATGTTGAGGTAGTTGCTAATGTGTTAACTCACTTTTTATCCAACACAAATGTTCCTCAGTTTATCAACAGTACTAATTAACAAATAAAACAGATAACTTATGTTTAGTTAC
Source organism: Sinocyclocheilus anshuiensis (assembly GCF_001515605.1). Classification (NCBI taxonomy): domain Eukaryota; kingdom Metazoa; phylum Chordata; class Actinopteri; order Cypriniformes; family Cyprinidae; genus Sinocyclocheilus; species Sinocyclocheilus anshuiensis. The sequence goes on along the minus strand of NW_015541026.1, from coordinate 146,175 downwards.
TCTAAGTAGATTTATTTATTTACATTACATTCAACTAATGTAAGCAGTTTTGACAACAGTGAATTCTACTACATACTCCGATGTCTATTTCATGTCTATTAGGTGTGTCCATCTGTAATTCTTTTCGAACATTTTCCTGACACATATTAAATAGACATTTAGTAATCATCTTTAAGATGTGTATGGTTTATGTAAATTCACTTTGGAGACGTACATGAGCTCCCGTTTTCGCTATAACATAATAAAACGTGTTTTTACAGAAAAATCACAAATATACTATACTGTCTAGTGTCTCACACCTTCAGCAATTCAACAGTTTACTCTACAGCAGTTCAACAAGTGATGTTTTATTAACAAATTTCGGGAGGAGCACACGCAGATAATTAACACGGCCAGTCCATCATCAGTAATTACACCATCTATCCAATCAGCACAAGAGAGAACCTCTATAAATAATCAAAGCAGCCTTACCTTCATTATCTCTAGTCTTTCAGCATTCGGTTCGCTCCCTTTGCCATCTTATCACAGACCCAATTTCCCGTCCAACGAAGAGACCTATACTGGGGATTTTTTCAGATCCGCCGCAATTTGCCGGCCCCATGATCACTCCTTCCCTGCGAGACACGGCCGCCGAGCACCAGGCTTCATCGCGGCCGCTGCTCTTCTCGACCAGCCACACGCTCTAGCCAATAGACCGTGCAAAGCCCCGAGCTCGCCTCGCTCGACACCACCATCTTCCCGCACAAGCTCTCCTCTCCTCGAGCGCTGGGTCGCAGCAGTAGCAGGCCTTCAACGAGCCTGGGGCGCGCCCCAGATCTCACGGCAGCAAAGCCTCACTTGCTTCCTGCTGCGGCTCAGCCTTTAACCGCGGCTCTTCCGGCCGCAGCGCCGTACGCAGCCGGGCCTCCAGCTCTCGTAGCAGACGAGTTTGAGACTGCCTCCGCTAGCGGCGCAGGCCACGTTGCAAATTAATTAAATTTCAGGTGAAGTCGCTAAAAGCAGGTTTTCGTGACTAAAGTTTGTTAAACGACGTTATGACATAAACGGATGTTGATGCCATTTTGTAACCACGAAGCAAGCGTTTTTTCCAAAGTTTATCATCCACACTGAAGTGTCTGAAAGCGTTACATTCGCCTTACTGTGCATGTATAAAACCTCACTGAGATGATACAGAAAGAACAGACATAATAAGTTTCACGCAATTCTGCTGACAGAATCAATTCATTTACGGAAATATTTCACCATCCACTGACACGCCCACGGCGCGCATACTCAGAATTGATCTAAAATGCAACAAGTGATGTTTTATTAACAAATTTCGGGAGGAGCACGCGCAGATAATTAACACGGCCAGTTCATCATCAGTAATTACGTCATCTATCCAATCAGCACAAGAGAGAACCTCTATAAATAATCAAAGCAGCCTTACCTCCATTATCTCTAGTCTTTCAGCATTCGGTTCGCTCCCTTTGCCATTTTATCACAGACCCAATTTCCCGTCCAACAAAGAGACCTATACTGGGGATTTTTTGAGCTCTCGTAGCAGACGACTTTGAGGCTGCCTCCGCTAGCGGCGCAGGCCGCGTTGCAAATGAATAAAATTTCAGGTGAAGTAGCTAAAAGCAGGTTTTCTTGGCTAAAGTTTGTTAAACGACGTTATGACATAAACGGATGTTGATGCCATTTTTTTTAAAGCAATATAAAAATTTTTTTAAAAAGCCTTTTTTCCCCCAAAGTTTATCATCCACACTGAAATGTCTGAAAGCGTTACATTAGCCTTACTGTGCATGTATAAAACCTCACTGAGATGATACAGAAAGAACAGACATAATAAGTTTCACGCAATTCTGCTGACAGAATCAATTCATTTACGGAAATATTTCACCATCCACTTATGCGCCCACGGCGCGCTCACTCAGAATTTATCTAAAACGCAACTACCCTCGTGTTTTGCCGCAGGACAGCAATCGTGAGTACATTTTCTGTCATCTCTTTAGGACTGTAATATGAAAAGCGTGCAAAATAAATTTCTTTAGCAACAGTGTGAAAGTGAATAGCACATAACTGCAAAATTAACGTTACTGGTATAAACATGTTTATTGGTACAATGCGTTACACGACTAAACATGCTTCATCGTTTTCAAAAGCTTCCGTTTCTGCAACGTGAAAACAGCATTTTCAAATTTATCTGCTCTGGAAAGCGTTTTTAAAGCTCTATTTTCCTGGACTCCTTGTTTTAGCGTGGATGGAAGGCCAAAACAAGAGGAAAAGATGCGTTTTCAACGGAAACGTATTAATGTTGCCAAATCTAGCAACAAATTGCTAAGTC
>NW_015541026.1:142409-142724 GCF_001515605.1 Sinocyclocheilus anshuiensis | reverse complement strand
AAGGCGTTACATTAGCCTTACTGTGCATGTATAAAACCTCACTGAGATGATACAGAAAGAACAGACATAATAAGTTTCACGCAATTCTGCTGACAGAATCAATTCATTTACGGAAATATTTCACCATCCACTTATGCGCCCACGGCGCGCTCACTCAGAATTTATCTAAAACGCAACTACCCTCGTGTTTTGCCGCAGGACAGCAATCGTGAGTACATTTTCTGTCATCTCTTTAGGACTGTAATATGAAAAGCGTGCAAAATAAATTTCTTTAGCAACAGTGTGAAAGTGAATAGCACATAACTGCAAAATTAA
>NW_015541026.1:141262-142137 GCF_001515605.1 Sinocyclocheilus anshuiensis | reverse complement strand
GCAGGCCCCGACGCCCGCCATTCCCCCTCTCTTCCCCTCCTTTTCTCCCGCTCCCGGAGCCGCTCCAAGTGTCAGCATGCCTCCGCTAATGGTGCAGGCCCGATGCCCGCCCTTCCCCCTTTCTTAACCCCCTCTATCTTCCGCTCCTGGAGCCATCCCAAGCGTGAGCATGCCTCCGCTAATGGTGCAGGCCCCGACGCCCGCCATTCCCCCTCTCTTTCCCCCTCTTTCTTCAGCTATCGCTCCCAGAGCCGTCCCAAGCGTGAGCATGCCTCTGTAAGCGGTTCCGGCAGCTATCCTTCCTCCTCCCCCTCGCATGCTCGCCCTTCCTTCTCTCTATCTTCCGCCACGCCCCTAGCCATCCCTCCGAACACTCTTGCCTTGGAACCACCCCCCATAGCCAGAAACATCAGGACACAGATTTTGTCAGACTGTAAGCGGTTCCGGCAGCTATCCTTCCTCCTCCCCCTCGCATGCTCAACCTTCCTTCTCTCTATCTTCCGCCACGCCCCTACCCATCCCTCCAAACAGTCTCGCCTTGGAACCACCCCCGTAGCCAGCAACATCAGGACACAGATTTTCTTCAGAAGCCAGAGGCCTTCAAGATCTACGTGCGGTCAGACCGCTTCCATATCAAAGAAGCTCACCGAATCCTCATCAGCCGACCCCCTTTAATGCCAGTCCATCCCTGTTCACTCGAACTCCTGGCCCACCATAGCTAACCCCCTTTAGCATATTTCCCCACTGCCGCAGCAGTCCCCACTCCCGCAGGAGCCTTTCCGTATTTTCCCACTGTCCCTGCCCCTGCAGGACCTTTTCCCTATTTTCCACACTGCCGCAGCAGTCCCCGCTCCCGCAGGAGCCTCACCTAAATT
>NW_015541026.1:139949-140813 GCF_001515605.1 Sinocyclocheilus anshuiensis | reverse complement strand
TTCCATATTTCCCCACTGCCACAGCAGTTCCTGTTCCCGCAGGAGCTTTTTTCATATTTCCCCACTGCCACTGCAGCTCCGACAGAAGCCTTACCGAATTCCCACACTGACGCAGCAGTGCCCGCTGCCGCAGGAGCTTTTTTCATATTTCCCCACTGCCACTGCAGCTCCGGCAGAAGCCTTACCGAATTCCCACACTGCCGCAGCAGTTCCCGCTCCCGCAGAAGCCTTACCTAATTCGAGCTTTTCCATATTTCCCCACTGCTGCAGCAGTTCCTGCTCCCGCAGGAGCCTTTGTCTGTATCTTACACTGCCGCAGCAGTTCCCGCTCCCGCAGGAGCTCTTCCACATTTCCCCACTGCCGCAGCAATTCCCGTTCCTGCAGGAGCCTTTTCTGTATTTCCCCACTGCCACAGCAGTTCCCGCTCCTGCAGGAGTCTTTTCTGTATTTCCCCACAGCCCAGGCAGTTCATATTTCCCCACTGCCGCAGCAGTGCCCGCTCCCGCAGGAGCCTCTTTCCGTATTACCCCACTGCCACAGCAGTCCCCGCTCCCACAGGAGCTCTTCCATATATCCCCACTGCCGCAGCAGTCCACGCTCCCGCAGGAGTCTCTCCCGTATTTCCCCACTGCCGCAGCAGTGCCCGCTCCCGCAGGAGCTTTTCCATATTTCCCCACTGCCGCAGCAGTTCCCGCTCCTGTAGGAGCCTTACCTAAATTCCCATACTGCCGCAGCAGGGCCCGCTCCCGCAGGAGCTTTTCCATATTTCCCCACTGCCGCAGCAGTTCCCGCTCCCGCAGGAGCCTTACCTAATTCCCACACTGCCGCAGCAGTGCCCGCTCCCGCAGGAGCCTTACCTAATT
>NW_015541026.1:136412-139866 GCF_001515605.1 Sinocyclocheilus anshuiensis | reverse complement strand
AGCCACTTTCTCTTTTCAGATGCCGTAGCAGTTCCCACTCCCACAGGAGTTTTCTTTTCAGATGCCGCAGCAGTTCCCGCTTCAGCAGAAGCCTCTAGTTCTGACTTCTAAAGCCTCAGCAGTGCCGCTACTACAAACGACGTCCAGCACCCCACCAATTTTAAGCTTTGCTAATTTGCAGGAGTTTTTTCCATATTCCCCCACTGCCGCAGCAGGGCCCGCTCCCGCAGGAGCTTTTCCATATTTCCCCACTGCCGCAGCAGTTCCCGCTCCCGCAGGAGCCTTTGCCTGTATTTTACTCTGAAAATGGGCAGAAGCCATTTTCTCTTTTCAGACTCCGTAGCAGTTCCCACTCCCACAGGAGTTTTCTTTTCAGATGCCGCAGCAGCGGCCGCTTCCGCAGAAGCCACTTTCTCTTTTCAGATGCCGTAGCAGTTCCCACTCCCACAGGAGTTTTCTTTTCAGATGCCGCAGTCGTGATGTTTTATTAACAAATTTCGGGAGGAGCACGTGCAGATAATTAACACGGCCAGTCCATCATCAGTAATTACACCATCTATCCAACCAGCACAAGAGAGAACCCCTATAAATAATCAAAGCAGCCTTACCTTCATTTTCTCTAGTCTTTCAGCATCCCTCCACCACCCCGACTCCTCACCTTCAGCCCGTTCCTAGCCCAGCATGGGGAGGAACATTCGGGGGAGCGCTCTGGGTCCGGGCTTATACCCGAGCTCGGACGGACCCCTCTCCTCGGACAGGGGGAGTACCCCGGGCTCGAGAGTAATTACCGAGCTCGGAGCCCTCTCCCCAGACAGCACGCCAAATACGCATAACCTTTACTCTGTTCATTATATGTAAGTGTGAACTCGTGAAATGAGATTTTAACACAAGGAACCGTGTTTTGGTTTGTAATACTCACATTTGTAAACACCCTCGTCGCTGTTCTCCGCCCTGTTCGACAATGACGTATCCTCTCCCGTGGGCTTCTGAGATAGAAAAGTGTCCATCAATGAACACTTCAGAATCTGGGCTGAAGCAGTAGGAAATACGGGGATTTCTCGCCTACTCTTTTATGAATACTGCAGTTTCGAACATACTTCGTTCTTCACGTACTCTTTTCTCCTACTATATAGTAGGTAAGTAGGCATATTCAAATGCATCAAGTATACGTACGTCCAAATCTCACGAGAATTAGTGCACCAGCCAGGTAATTCTCGCCTACTCTTTTATGAATACTCAGAGTTCAAACATACTTATTTGCTTGCCTACTGCTTTTTGCCTACTATATAGTAGGGAAGTATGCGGTTTCGAACACAGCGTATATGTTACTTTATTTAAAAAGTAATGGCTCTGCACTTGTCAGCACAGGGATAGTTTGTTCACTAAGTGCATTAGTATGAGCGGGTGTGCTTATGCAATTGTAAACTAGCTATATTTTAAAATGTGAAGCATTTATATTGTAAATGATACATAAGAAGTTAAACATGAAAAATACATATTTCCATATATGTGTATATATATATATGCTGCATGAGTAAACATAGGTTCAATATATTTATACACATGCAGTACCATATCTTATTACATGCACATCTATATATTATAAAGTGTATTACTGAATATAAAATTACATACATCGTGATGTATAAGTAAATATATTGTCACATATTTTTCAATATATGAAAGCGGCAATTCCTTATATATTATTCAATATATTGTAATATATTTACACAATATATTATTCTGTATATTTTCTCATATACCGTTATATCATTTAATACAGTGGTTCTCAAACCTGTCCTGGAGTAAACCCAGCCCTGAACATATTGTATGTCTCCCTCATCTACACCTGATTCAACTCATCAGCTCATTAGTGGAGACTGCAAGATTTGAAGTGGGTGTGTCAGATATAGGGAGACATACAAAATGTGCAGTTCTGGGGGAACTTCATGGAGAGGTTTGAAAACCATTGATTTAATATATTGACCATTCATATATTAGGAAATATATTTTCTTTGTGTAAGGCACCTACGCCCTTACAGTGATAAGATTGTGGGCTGTGATGGGATCTGTCTGGGCAGAAATACTAAAATCCAAAAGGTCAATGTGTGTATTATATTTGTTTAAGTAAAAGTAGGGTGACCAGCTGTCCCGTTTTTCCCAGGACAGTCCCGTATTTCAGCTCTATTTTTAGTGTCCCGTGAGAACAGCCTAATTAAAGGTAACCAAGCTCGTCATAGAGCAAAATTACCATCCATTCACAATTCGTTTTCGATTAACTTGCAGTAAGTGAAGGCGGGACAGGCAGAATCAGGCTGAATGGCACACCAGAAACGCTCTTTCGGCCGTGCATGCACGATCAGTTCTCCTTGCGCATGAATTGTCAAATACACACACAGTTGTCAAAATGTCCATCGTGTGGAGTATCTCTCATAAATACAGTCGGTTGTGGCTTAAAATTAACGTAAACAGATGCCGAAAACCAGATATGTGTCAGTATATTACATTCATTCGGGGATTTTAAAAAGGGATAGCAGCCTAATTAAATACCCATCTGTGTCATAATGTTAATCAAACAACAAAAGATGTTAAATGTATATGTTAAATAAACCTACTGTAGGCAATTTGAAAAACAAGTGTATTTAATTTGTATATCTATAGTATTTGTCTTATCGTTTGTAATTTGCTTGTAAATAAATAAATAAATAAATAAAATATAGCTGCAAACAGCAATTAAGGGGCCAAGCACTCCAGAGGCAAAATGAGGAGCTAAGCATGACATGGAGCATCAGACCAACTGCAACAATGAGTAATTAAAGCAAGTTTAGGATGAATTGGAGCAAAATGGCTGAAAAATCATAAACACAACTTCTGGGAGGTATTCCAGAAAGCAGGTTTTGTGACATACCCGGGTATGTTTGAGGATAAGCGAGCGGATAACCTCAGCTTTCGGTTCCAAAATCAGAGGTTACTTTCACGGTATGTAAGTAACCATAGCAACTTGCTCTCTGAAGATAACCTGCTCCGGAGCAGGTTATGTTCCAGGGTTATTTCACTTCAGCGCACGTGTGATCTCCTGACGAGCCTTCAGTGGGTGTGACAGATAGCACACAACATTATATAATATTACAATATGTAATATAGCCTATTATATATATATATATATATGTATATGTATGATATGTTAATGATTAAGTGTTAATATAAATAAGGTAATATATTCTAATATGGTTATTATATTTATTTTATTAGCATATATAACAGTTTTCTGTATAAATTATAAAACACTGACAAGGTAATGTTTAATTTATTATATTATATATATATATTTATTTATTACATTTTATATTATCTCACACATTGATCGGCATTTTCTATAATGTCTAAATTCTAAATCAAAATACATATCTGATATGACTTAATATATAATTAGCATCAAACAAACAATATAATT
>NW_015541026.1:126884-135760 GCF_001515605.1 Sinocyclocheilus anshuiensis | reverse complement strand
TAGAGAGTCCTCGTAGCCATGAGAGGTGTGTCCATGTAGATGAGCAAATAAATCTGCATCTTAAGTGGCGTGTGGCTTTATTTTATCGCGTGGTGGCGTCTGCCATTAACTTATCGCATAAAACTGTGCTTATTTAACACCTGGCGGCGTTATGAAAACGGCATTTTAATATTGATACGGCGGTGTAAAGCACGCGAATTCTGAACCATTTGGCTTTCGATACTCCGTAGCAGGTTATGTTCCAGGGTTAGTTCACTTCAGCGCACGTGTAATCTACTGACGAGCCTTCAGTGGCCGTGACAGATAGCGCACAACATTATATAATATTACAATATGTAATATAGCCTATTATATATTTATTTATTATTTATTTTATTGGCATATATAACAGTTTTCTGTATAAATTATAAAACACTGACAAGGTAATGTTTAATTTATTATATTATATATATATATTTATTTATTACATTTTATATTATCTCACACATTGATCGGCATTTTCTATAATGTCTAAATTCTAAATCAAAATACATATCTGATATGACTTAATATATAATTAGCATCAAACAAACAATATAATTTATATTCTCAAGGATTAAAGATTAAATGGAAAAAAAATAAAAATGATTGCACAACCATCAATTAGGTGGCGATATGCACTAAGCATGTAGACAACCATTGAACAAAAGAAGAAGAAAGAAACAGCATGGCGTGCTTTTTCTTAGCATCCGTTTCCATGGTGACTCGTCGATTCGTCGCTCTGTTGAGAATGTCTTGAGTCTTAACCAGGAACATACTCTGAGTTGAATGAACTTACTCCCGGACGCGTTTTTGGAACCACATACCTCGAGTAAGCAAGGTTTGGGGTTAATCAACCGAAAGTTCAGGGTTTAGCTGAAGTTAAGTTAACTGTGCTTTCTGGAATACACCCCTGGTAATATGATTTAATGGCTTATAACTTTTGACCAATAGGTGGCGCTGTTATCAAATCGATGTGGTGTGTTCTGTGTGAGGTAACAATGGCACACACAAAGTTTGGTGTCAATATGTCAAAGCTTTGCAGAGATACATTCTCAGACATAATCTGGCATTATGCCTCAAATTTGTTGCGGCGCTATACAAAAACGATTTTGTCTATCAACACGAAATCCATAACTTTTTTCACCATGGTCTGAAGATGATTTGATTCGATTTGGGTGAAAATCGGACCAACGGTCGAGGAGGAGTTAGAAAAAGTAGGTTCTCAACGTAAATCAAAATGGCGGACAGGAAGTTCGGCCCACAATATCATAATTGGTATCTATGTTGTCGGCATGACCCAAGGAATCTATCAAGATTCTATCAGTCTCGTTACAATAGGCTAATGTAAGCAAAAGTTATTAGCATTTTTTGAAATTTCATTATAACTTTTGACCCCAAGGTGGCGCAGCCCCCAAACTTTTTGAGTACCATCATGGCATGGTGCCATAGACACATACTGAGTTTCGTAATGATAAGTCAATGCGTTTGTAAAATATAGCATTTTACGACAAAATTCAAAATGGCCGACGGCCAAAATGGCTGACATGGGCAATTGGGTACGGTTCAACTTGGCATGCTCCACCAAATCCAAAGAGAGCAGTTTTATGATTTTTGGCCAAGCCATTCAGAAGTTATAAGCAAAAATAGCCATTTTTAATATCTCCTGACCACTAGGTGGCACAGTGCCGAAACACTGCAGGTAGCCTCAGGTCATAGTTGTTATAACACAAACCAAGTTTGGTCTCAATACACCAAACTGTTGCGGAGATACAGCCTCAGATCCATTTTTGCGTGCTTTTCGTCGAATTCGTTCACACGTTATTCGAGAACGGTTTGATTAATCAACATGAATTCCATAACTTTTTGCCAGCATGGTCTGAACATGATCTGAGCCAATTTTGGTGAAAATCAGACAAACCGTCTAGGACGAGTTTGAAAAAGTAGGTTTTTTTAACTATTAAAAATAGTGAAAAAACTAAATCTTATGATTTTTAAATTTTGAAGTTTATTCGACTCGGCCAAGGATTCAGAGGAAAAAAAAGAATTTTCCTTCAGTACCTTACGGTTCAAAAGTTATTAGCATGAACAGGAGTGAAAATTTGGACAAGTGGTGGCGCTAGAGAGTTTGAGTTAGAGACTCCAAACTTGTTGTGGTTAATGTTGGGACTGTCCTCTATCAGTGTGCCAAATTTCACAACTTTCCCGCAAGTGGTTCTATGGGCTGCCATAGACTCAAGAGCGGAAGAAAACAACGGAAGAAGAAGAATAATAATAATAGGAACGCCAACAGATACAATAGGTCCCATCGCACCTTCGGTGCTTGGCCCCTACTAAATAAAAAAATAAGATTTCTCATATCATTGTCATATTGCCCAACCATCCCGTATTCAACCATAAGAAATCTGGTCACCCTAAGTAAAAGCAATTGAGTTTATAAAAGCCAAAAGTATCCATCCTACACAGTATTTGAACCCATCTAAATGTTAAAAGGAAAAGTGATGGAAAGCAGTGTTGTGGAATCAAGTCGCATGACTTGGACTTGACTTGGACTCAATTCCCAAATTTGATGACGTGTGACTCCGCATAATCAAAGAAGACCCGTTACTAGACTTTGACAGCAATGACTAGTGATTTGACTTAAATTTGAGCCCTCTTTATTGGAAAGAGTTTTTACTTTCTAAAACCAAATATCAGAGTTATGATCACGCTACACTGACTACACCCCTCCGGGAGCAGAACATGCGCAGCGGGAGCCACTCAGAATGCGGACAGTCCTTCAAAGGCTGACTGAGCGTGCTGTGCTCCCAAACAAGCCATGCACAAACTGTGTGTATCCCCGCCCGTAATGAAGCACGGGTAGGGAGAAACACACATTCTGAAATGCTGCTTGTCCACCACTTTCTTCTAGCTTGCCATAACAATAAATCATAAGACACACAACCGCAAATATGACGAACACACACAGAGCGCTCACTGAACAACAGAAGCTGTCGCTGTATCCACTGCACGTGCTTTTATGCTTCTTGGTCGCTATGTCACCCCGACCGTGACATCTCACCATTCCATTGGACTGATTTCTTACGTGATTCAGAGCATGGTCACGCAGATACATTCTCAATGTGTTTTGACGCTGCGCAAGTTCCTGAAGGGGAAATGTATTATAGTACTGAAAAATGTGACACTAATTTGTGTAAAGAGCATTAATGACATGTTTAAGACTTGAAGCTTCAAGTTGAAGACTTGCAGCTTGATTTGCCCATCTTGACTTGAGCCTTGAATGCAGAGACATGATAAAAGACATGATTGGTAGGAAACTAGTTACAATTTGAAAGTTTATAGACATTTTAAGAAAGATATCAATTATCTATTCAGAGTGTGTTGACAGTCTGTGTAGTTAGGTGGATGAGCTCCAGCAAAATCAATACTCTCAAATATTTTTGATAGTTAGAGATTAAAAAAGAACCCCAAAGTGTAAAAAAAAAAAAAACCTTACAGAATAGTTCTTCTGGATGAGGTTACTGTGTCTAAGGAATTTTTAAAGAAACACTTTTTAGACTAGTTTGACTAGTCCTCTCAGTCGTGGCACCTTCATTGCTGTGAGAGACCATCGCAGTTGGCATCAGTGTATACTGTATATGTCATACATTTGCTAGCTAACAGCAAGATAAACACAGGAATAAATCATTGCTTTAAAGGGGTCATATGACGTTGCTAAAAAGAACATTATTTGGTGTAATGCAATGTGTTTATGCAGTTTAAGGTAAAAAAACACCTTATTTTCCACATACTGTACATTATTGTTGCTCCTCTATGCCCCGCCTTTCTGAAAGGCATCTTTTTTTTGGCAATTTTTTTTTACAAATTTTACAAGGCTCATCGTTCTGAAACGTGATGTGTACGCTGATTGGCCAGCTATCCAGTGCGTTGTGATTGGCCAAATACCTCAAGCGTGTGACGGAAATGTTACGCACTTTATCATACTGTGATGCCATGTCCTGGCGCGATGAGACAAAAACAGTAAAATTCATTACAAACGAGGCATTTGTTGCATCCAGTGGGGACATAATTACGGATTATAATTACTTATACTGTCTTTTTACGCGTTGGGTTGCGTATTGCGCATCGCGCAAACATAAAACCATGTCTGCATTTGTGATTGGAGAAACACAAACAAGCGCTACTCTACACTGCTCAAAACTCGCGTTTAAATAGTCAGTGGCAAATTCTTTAAATATGAAAACATACTTACAGGCTGTAAGTCAGAACAGACGGCATTGTAGGCTACTCTTACAGGTTCAGGAAACAGTCCTCCGTAAAATGCGTTGCACGCATTCTAATATTTGGGTTGAACTGTTCTGGAACAGTGTTGTAAATACAACTTAACCACTGATTTCTAGTTGTGTCCTCTTTTGGAAGGCCAAACAAAGTAGTTTCGCTTTCGCAATGAAACACACCGCGTCTCCATGACATAGCGGCAGCGGCAACAATACTACAGCGAGAATAAAAGTTACGCCTTCTTTCTTTGCGTAAACATTTGGGCGATGTTATGCAAAGCTTCCCACACAGTGACGTAGACATGTGGGGCCGTGTTTAAACGAGGCGTTTTAGGAGGGCGTGGACGAACCGCCCGGAACTGCTTCCAGTGTACAACAGTGAGCGCAAGCTAGATTAAAGTGATTATTACGTTTTGAATATGGATATTTTTCTTACAAAAACGCATCGATTCGCTACAGGAGGCCTTTGTTCACCCCCCGGAGCCGTGTGAGAGACTTTTTTTTATGGATGGGCGCATTTCAATGAAGTGCTTTTGGACTGATGCATGCAACACCCGCTGAGTGCCATGAAACAGCTTGAAAGATCAAAGACCATTTTTAAAATAACTCCGCCTGGATTCGTCTGAAAGAAGAAAGTCATATACACCTAGGGTGAGTAATTTATGGGCTAATTTTAATTTTTGTGTGAACTAACCCTTTAACTTTTATAAAGAATATCTCTTTGGGTTTGAGACTTTAGTCTTTGCAACTTTAGGGATCTTATCTATTCACGAACAGCTTGTAACACTCCAAAGAGAAAGGAAAACTTGAAATCGCATCATATGACCCATTTAATCTAGTGCCTTACACCCTAAGTTGTTGAAGCTGATAAAGGGTGCAAACACTTCAGATGGCAGCTACTCCATCTTAACTGCTCTTACTATGCAGTATAAAGGATCTTTCATGCTGATTCTTACCGGGATGCACTGACCACCTGAAAAGCCAACAAAACATTTAGCTCATACCACATAAATGAGAACAGTTCCTTGAGCTCTCCTTGTCCCTTTAAGTTAATCAGTCTAAACACTGTCATTGTTTAAATATTCTAAGCCCCTACAACAACGATATCAATCTCTTTTAATGAACCTCGGGCATCCAGGGTCTGCACAGTCTTGACAGGAACCAGCCTTAATATTAATACTGTCATAGTCAGTCAGTCTTATCAGGCTTGCCTGTGCCAGTCATGCAGAATGATTACCTTCGATTTGAATTGTTCCTCTTCAGTACGGGGAAATCTACTTATTAACCTAGAAGTATTTATGCAGCCAGATTTTATTTTAGTGAGATTATTCTCTGTACAAAAAAAAAAGGTCTGATTTATTTTTGTTGACCACTTGGAGTACAGTGGACATAACTGACAGTTTAGCAGCCTGTTTGTTTTGACACATTTCTTTGAATGTGCTGAGGGCTACTCAAGGCCACACTCCAGGGCTGAATGTGACCTGGGATTTTCCAGACCTCTACAACAGTGCATGAATAGATGCTTTGTGCACTGCAGCCCTGCTTCAACGTTTGTCTACCTTTTATCTCTAAAATGCAAAATCCTCTCCACTCCAGCAGATGTTATCATACACTTAATACCCCTGTCCTGCATGCCTGATCCAAAACAACTAGCATTCCCATAGGCTATGCTTTTATTTTGCTGTTGAGCATATGGTCAGTTGTTTACAAATTCTGCATTGAAGTACCACGGAACACAATTGTAAGCATTTTATAAAGTATCTGAGGCAACATTACACAGCCGTTTCAGTGCACACAAGAACAAATGTGTCAAAGTTTCCTGACTGCACTAAAAAACAACTTACTATTACAGATGACAAACCAGATTGTTGTCTTTCTGTTAGAGACATTTTTGAGCAATGTCATTTCCCCAACAGTATGACTCAACTCGGCCAAGCATGTTTCAAAGAACAGGCCATAATCTCAAAAGGAATATGACATAACAAACAATAAACAAATAAATGGCACTGGGCTGGTGAGGAACAATACTCTTTCAAATACAACATGAACTTTTCTTACCCGAGATAAAAGGAATAATTTTAAGCTTAAAGAAAAGCCACTGCATCTGAAGTAAAACATACAGTGGTGGAAAAGGGAGGTCTTTTCCTGTTAAGGACAAAGGAAATAGTCACAGAAGTGTGTGACATTACAGTCTGCCTGCCTGGCAGCCAGTATTTTCCAGCAGCATGATCCAGACAGTAGAGCTTCACCAATGTCATGTCTGTTTTATTATTATTATTATTATTATTAAACAAGTAAGACAAAAACAGACTGAACAAGTTCTTATATTTCTTATATATTTGTCTCTTTTAAGCAAAAGCTAACAAATTTTGCCCTTTTTTTCAAAAATGTCTCTCTGTGCAGACACTTCCCAGGCAATTGTGTCTCTTCCATGGCAATGCTCTTAACCATCCTGTACACAAAATCTAAATCAACTAACAATATGAACTAAAGTTTGTGTAGAGCTAAAAAGCTACATAAAGACAACATGGTGAGTTGGCATGAAAAGTGAAGTGAGATGAATCCCATTGTGGCTGGTGGTACCAGGATATCATTTAAAGCAGTGGTTTTTAATCTAGGGGCCTAAGAAATGTACATATAAAAAATGATGAAAATAAGACAGTATTTTTAAAATGTATGCATAAAAATGTCCCTAAATGCATCCGTCTTTTTATAAATTGGATTTCCTCTTAAATTCAGACACAATGTGTACACGTCATTTACAGAAGGCCTATTAACATCTCTTTATAGTTCAAAAGAAGTATGGCACTCATTATCATTGGGCAAGGAAATCTGATAGCATGCTCAGAAAATGTGGCAGACATGGCCTGATTTCTGTACAATATGTGTGTGTAGGCATAAATTGCTGTTGCTGTTGTTATTTTCTTGAAATCCTAATATAAATTAATTTCAGTGATGTAATTATCACTACACAGTTAACTAAGAAGGGTTGTGAGGAAGTTAGTGAGGGAAGGGCATTAAAAAGTGAAGTATAATGCAGCCCAGGATTAGAAACCGCTGGTTCAAGACCAGACAAAAAAAAAATATCTTAGTCACTTTAGCACATGTATGTATAACAAAACAATGTTTACTTTTATGGATATTTGCACTATATAGCTGTATTGAACCTTGACTACATTTGATTATGAATTTCAATTTTATTTGTGTTGTTAGCCATAAACATAGAGGAGTATCAGAATGTTTGGACACACATGCACACACATATGTCTAGTTTACTATCCTTGTGGGGACTATCCATAGGCGTAATGGTTGAAAAAATAATTGATTACATTATTTGCTTTATACATGTTATGAGCTGTTTCCTCTTTGCTGAGTTAATGATTGGTACATTAATGCTGGACTTATGACATGAAATATCCTGAGTGGACAGTAGGGGGAGATGGTGTGTGGTTCAGAGTTGAGAAGGTAATGGTAAGCCACAAGAAAATGACTGCCATTACAAGAGCGGCCCCATTTTGAGCAACAGCACAACTTCTCATTATTTCTGTTAAATAGGTGAGCATATCTTGTTACAGTAGCCATATAATTTCAAGAGAACATGTTAGTAACATGTATCTACCATTTGAGTGGTGTACTGTACATTTTATGAACAAATTAATACATTTTATGGAGATTGTATTCTCTAATCAAAATGGTGCATCATTCACAGGAAAGCCACTAATGGCTTGGGTGTTTTATATGCTAACTTTAAGCAAAAAATACATTTATTTATTTATACATATAAATGTATTATTTATTTATTTATAAAATGCATTACTAATATTATGACATTGTATTTAAGTTTACAAAAGAGGTGTTTATCACAGGAACCAATGTATTGCTGTTTGTATGCTAATGATTTTATTTCTGTGGATGATTACAGTATTGGTTAAATATTTTGCTATACTCACTGCATTTACGTGTTTATTTTGTATTACTCTGGGCTAGCTCAAGTATTTAGTTCAAAAGAATGGTATATTACTTAATAACATTCTCATGTACCATATAGAAACAGTATGGTATTGTAACAGGCCCGGACTGGCCATCGGGAGCACCGGGAGAATTCCCGGTGGGCTAGCGGCTGATTTGGCCCGCTGCCCTGTTTTTTTTTTTTTAGTTATTATTATTATTATTAATATTTTATATTTATGCCTTCTCAATGTACCGAAGTGATCATTTCCGATTTTTTCATTCAATAATAAATCATAAATCGGTTAGTCTTGACTGGCAGCGCTGCGCTATACGAATCAGCTCATGTCTGTTCTGCACTTCCGTCGAACGATTCCGAGCAGAACCGATGTACGTAAAAGGGTCTGGCTGCAGCTGGCGCTTGCACTCTCAGACGTGCATTCTCAGGCTTGCACTCTCAGACACATGCGCTTCCGCTAGCTACGTCACTTGCAGTCTTTTATTTGTTTTTATTTTGTTCTATTTATTGATTACTTTTTGTTTGAATCGCTCAACGTTTTACAACAATAGCCAGGTGGTGAAGACAAGAAAAAAGAAACTAAATTACAATGTCACTTGCAATCGCCACTTGCA
>NW_015541026.1:119439-124965 GCF_001515605.1 Sinocyclocheilus anshuiensis | reverse complement strand
TCATTCAATAATAAATCATAAATCGGTTAGTCTTGACTGGCAGCGCTGCGCTATACGAATCAGCTCATGTCTGTTCTGCACTTCCGTCGAACGATTCCGAGCAGAACCGATGTACGTGTCATTAGGTCAGATTGAGTTAGACCTATCGGACTGCGCCATCTAGAGTTTCATGCCAGAACTCTGTATGTTTGTTAAATCTAGTGTATTTGAGTCATTTTAAGATAAATAACATTCTGTGCGAACACATTGAAATGAGGTGGTTGTTTTCAACAAGGTGGACACAGTTCTGTTCATAACAATAGACCTGCTGGTGAGGGAAAGAGAAGTGAAGGTGCAGTGCAGGAGAGAACCTTTAATTATTTTCCACTGTCCCAGACTAAGGATTTAGACCTTTTTATGTGATGGCCATACAAATAATAGGGTTGTCTGTGGTTTCAGAAATTGTTGTGAATGTATAGGCTATATACAGAAATAAGGTGCCAAAATTTTACCTTTTGGGGTACAACAGCTTGTCACTGGAACAGTACCCTTAAAAGGACATCTTTGTTCCTTTTTTACCCCTAATAGGTAGGCCTACATATTAGTACCTTAAGGGTACAAATTACTACTCTAAGGTACTAATATGTTCCTATTAGGGGTAAAAAAGGTACAAAGATGTCCTTTTAAGAGTACTGCTCCAGTGACAAGCTGTTGTACCCCAAAAGGTAAAATTTTGGTCCCTTTTTTTCTGTGTGGCCTGGATGAGTGTGAGATTTCCCGACCTGAAATTGTGTCCCAGTTCGGCCCTGTATTGTAATGTTAGTTTATGGGGACAAAGTATAAAATTGATCCAAGTAATAAAGTGAAAGCAAAATGAAAGATGCAAAACAAGGATTTGGTTATGCAGGAAATATGTTTTATTGATATTGCTGAATCACAGTAAGGATAAGGGAATTCAAGAACGCTGAATAGAGATATTCATGAAGGTTGAACAAGACATCATAGTTATATTAATAAAGCCATTAACACATCACAAATTTGACAGTTTTGTTAACTAGGTTTTTAACTCCGGTACTGCCAGCAAGATGTCAGATGTCCTACAGATTTTGGGGGCTCATCCAGGATCTGGTGGCACCTGCTGGTACATAGATCAGATGTAAATGATTCACGGAATGATCGAGTGACGGGTGATCAGCGGGAGAATCACAGCAGGGGACCAAGGTAGGCAGAGAGAGGAACAGCGCAGCATGGTATGTGAACCCAATCAAGATCACAAGAGTCATTGGCAAAATAGATTACAGAAAATAAATCAAGAAAATACTTCATCAATTTACTCTTGATGAACTGGTTATCATCTGGAATCAGCTGCAGATCCAGGAAGATGGGTTGGACATGACTAATGAGGAATGTTGTTTTGATTACATTGTTGATTTCATGACCAGTGATTCTCTCTCTGAGTTTGAAGATGGAGGTTTTCCTTTATTGTTACTGTTGAAAGACAATGTTGATGAGATAAACCAGAAATGCAATGTAAAAACTGTTTTGCCTGACACTGACTTGCTTATTGCACCACAACAAACTTTGACACAACATGCACATACCATTGACTATCAGACACCACAGGCAGAGTACCATGAGATGGTAGTGTGTACAATTGGGTTGAAGATGAGCACAATATACTGAACTGAAACTTTTGGTGACAGTTGAGGCCAGCAAGCTAAAGACAACATCGGTTTGGACTGAGCTCCCACCAGAGAGCTCCCACTCCAAATGCCCTCAGTGCCCAATGTGAGTCCGGCCAAGAGAAGGGAGAAGGTTACACCAGTCAAAGTGACCAAACTGAGAACACAAACTGAAGCCCTAACAAAATCACTGGCAAGGTCAAAGATGACTGAAAGTCATTGCAAAGTTACCAATTCTCAGCTGCATTGAAAATGGAAATGGGTCTGTCCTAAATGCAGGGATCCACGCCCTTTCAAGTGATGGATAGAGTTGACAGTGAACCAAACAAGAAATGACAATCCAAAATTAACTATTCAAGCATCTTTCCTCATAGGTAAAGCTGGAAAAAAGGGTAAAACAGTTAAAATCACATGCCAAGTGTGAACCAAGTGTGTGCACCAAAGTGTGTTAGAGAGACTCATAATCAGCCCCCCTGTACTAGCTTCCCCCAACACCCATTCGTGATCCACACAGACTTCTCTGAACAAGGACTTGGAGCTGTACTATACCAGCAGCAAAATGGCAGGCTTAAATTCATTGGTTATGGCTCCAGAATGTTAACCCCCAGTCTGCCAATAGTATGCCAAACTTTTTGTCCACCATTTTAATTTAATTTGAAAAATTACTTTTCAATCTCCTTCTTGACAGATGATCTGATTTTTTACCAAATTTTCCTCTGATCATCTTCAGACCATGCTGGCAAAACATGGATTTCATGTTAATATTCCAAACTGTTATCTTTTGCCACATCAACAAAACTGTTGGCATGATGCCAAAATCCAGAGCCATATCTCTGCAAAGCTTTGAAATATTGACATTAAACTTGGTATGCATCATTGCCACCCAATACTGACTGGACTAGATAAATTTGGTGTCACCGCCACCTATTGGTCAAAAGTAGGTTTTCAACTATTCATCTCCAAATGCCTTCATTTACACATTCTTACAGTTTTACAGCATCCAGCCACTATGACATTAAATTAGGATTATATTAGGATTGGATTTATGTATTTACGTATTAAGGCCTATGTAATTATATGTGTTATATTTTATGTTGTTATATTTTATGCTGTTGTTATATTTTAAGTCTGAAGAGAACCCAGGTCAACACAAGGACTTTTGCATTCACAAGCTGATCCCTTGTTTCACAGGACCCTGAAACTAATGTGTATCAGAGTATGGCTTTGCACTGTGTACTCTTCATTGGATAATCCTGACTAAAGGTACACAACCCACTCCAAGTTTAGAATTCAAATGTTTTTTAATACATACAAAAAATAAAAATCAGAAAAAGAAAATACACAACAGTATAGGAATAAGAATGCATGTATTTTATTATTCTGTGTTTGTAGAGCATAATATTGTATATGTCAAATGCAAGCCTACAGAAAGGACCATATCCATTCAAGTACAGTACAGGGCAGTCTCAGGCTAGTTGCCAGGTGGGAAAGTTTTCACATGAGCTGTTTCTCAGTAAGAGTAAGATTTTGAGTCAGAAGTTCAGTTACACTAATGTGTTTTCTCAATCAGTTATTTGCATGTTTTTGAACACCTAGTTTACAAACTATAGACTTATAATCTGTGTCTTTACAGGAAGTGACTGTTCAGGCAATAAAACTACTCTGAGCAATATTAACTGCAGTGTGACATCTAGCTCTTAGATCTTATAGTTGTGATTATCTGTGGCCTTGTGCATATGGCAGATGTGCTGATTTAGTACAACAGCACTGCTGCTTGCAATATTGCATTTTTGTATCAAGTAATTTACATTTTAGGGCACATGTATATCTGCACTGTGAAATTCTCTGGGTAAAAGGTGGGACAAGATATGAAGCATGTGTGAACACTTTAAAAACACCCTTTATTAAGCAGCACTTTATTTACCTGAACAGTGTGGTTATAAAGAAAACAGAGCTTAAATGAGTGACTCGTTCCTTGTTTAGTGTAGCTTTGAAAAAGCATCATTCACACAAAGATCACTGCCAAATTTAGAAACTTTTATTGGTCAATGCTGTGAGTTGGCATGTCATAGTTCACCAAACTTCAACCTAAAATTCGCATAAGGCATAAACATAGACAAGTGGAGTGATTCAAACTCTTTACAAACAAAACTCCATTGTTACATTAAATATCAGTATTGGTAAGTCAATGAAATCAGAGATTATAATATGTAAGCTGATATAATATCAGTTTTAATAGAGTTATCATTTTGCAAAGTAATTCCATAGCCTGTACATAACAGTCAAATTTAATATATTTTAAGTTCAGTTTGTGAATATGACGTATTTATATCTTTGCAACAAGTTTTCCTCCATTTCAAAGTTGTGGCCTTGGATGTTGATTTGCTTCCATGTAAGATGGAATGTTTGGTATCTTTCCATGGTACAACCAGTAAAGAACTCCAGACAGCCAGAAACTAAAATGAGTGTTTCACAATTTTAAGTGGGGAATTTTCTTTCAGTTAATTTTACCACAATGTGAACAATGTTTACAAAAAAGTACTATTTTAGTGTTCTGAAATTCTCATGTAATGCATCCAGAACAAATTGAATGTAAAATCAGTATAGAATTACAGTTACTGAATTCAGAAGTTTGTTTGCTCTCTAAATCATATAATTAAAAAAAAAACAGTTGGGTGGAGCTCAAATATCCAGATGGCAGACTCCACCAAATGTCAAAGCAATTCTAAAGTCATATGTATTTTTCAAATCCTCTGATTCACAGTCTCACAGCCACTGACTTACATCTGTAAATCCCACATTTGAACAATGGTGAGTAAATGGCTGGGATAATGGCATTTGATCCTGCAATTTAAACCTCTGTAGTTTATTTCAGAACCCCCTTTAAATTGTATCATCTGTTTTGAGAACTTCACAATATGTGACCCTGGACCACAAAACCAGTCTTAAGTCGCTGGTGTAGTGAATTTTGCTTTCGCCAACCTAGGGAGGCGAAATAGTGTAGTGATGGGTACTTGCGTCACCAATGACGTTATGATATTTGGATCACATGTCAATTAAGGTGTGGTTATGAGTACATTATATAAGAAAGATTGGTGGGATCTCTAACTTGTAGAACCTCTTTCTGTATCATCAACACAAGGAAGACACAAGTGTAATAAAATAGATTTTATTAACAAGAGATAGACAAGAGTAATCAACAACTACTAAATGAATACCATAAATGAAATAGGAATAAAGTGCATAAGATGCATAAAATGCAAGGGATTATGTTGGGTGTTGCAATGTCAGAGCTACGTTATCTGGAAAGATAAACTGTTGCTACTCTGAAAGAAATAAGGTGAAGAACACTATTGTGCATCAAACAAATACATGAAAGATTTGCTATAAACTGCAATCAGCTATATAATATCTAATGTAAATTAGAAAAATCATATACTGATAATATCTAACAATGCCAAGGTCTCTCGAAGAGGTTTGGATAAATGATAGTTACGTTCTCTGTGGTCGAGTGAGCAGTCCGGTGGCGGTAACTTCATCCACTGGTTGTGCTGGTAACAATGCAGTGGGGAAAGGAGCAGGAATCCGTTTCAACAGCCTTGAACACGAAGCGCTGGAGGATGCTGATCTCCTGGAGCACCAAAGGGTCCTAGAATTTGGAACACACAGATGTGGCCCTGGAGTAGGTGCAGAAGGTCCTTAGCCTGGAACACGCAAGTAAAGGTACCTTGGAGTGAAGGTTTGCTCACAAGAGTTTAACCTTGTTGAAGATGTCTGTGTGTCTTCTGCCTCTCTGGGCTAGAGACTCAGAACTTGGTCGATCCGCTTTGTCTCTCTAGGATGGAGACTCAGGACGTGCTGCATC
>NW_015541026.1:114991-119191 GCF_001515605.1 Sinocyclocheilus anshuiensis | reverse complement strand
GCAGACTCCACCAAATTTCAAAGCAATTCTAACGTCATATGTATTTTTCAAATACTCTGATTCACAGTCTCACAGCCACTGACTTACATCTGTAAATCCCACATTTGAACAATGGTGAGTAAATGGCTGCATTTGATCCATTTGATCCTGCAATTTAAACCTCTGTAGTTTATTTCAGAACCCCCTTTAAATTGTATCAAGAACTTCACACGTTATGATATTTGGATCACGTGTCAATTAAGGTGTGGTTATGAGTACATTATATAAGAAAGATTGGTGGGATCTCTAACTTGTAGAACCTCTTTCTGTATCATCAACACAAGGAAGACACAAGTGTAATAAAATGGATTTTATTAACAAAAGACAGACAAGAGTAATCAACAACTACTGAATGAATACCATCAATGAAACAGGAATAAAGTGCATAAGATGCATAAAAAGCAATTGATTATGTTGGGTGTTGCAATGTCAGAGCTACGTTATCTGGAAAGATAAACTGTTGCTACTCTGAAAGAAATAAGGTGAAGAACACTATTGTGCATCAAACAAATACATGAAAGATTTGCTATAAACTGCAATCAGCTATATAATATCTAATGTAAATTAGAAAAATCATATACTGATAATATCTAACAATGCCAAGGTCTCTCGAAGAGGTTTGGATAAATGATAGTTACGTTCTCTGTGGTCGAGTGAGCAGTCCGGTGGCGGTAACTTCATCCACTGGTTGTGCTGGTAACAATGCAGTGGGGAAAGGTGCAGGAATCCGTTTCGACAGCCTTGAAGCCAGATGTGGCCCTGGAGTAGGTGCAGAAGGTCCTTGGCCTGGAACACGCAAGCAAAGGTACCTTGGAGTGAAGGTTTTTGTCTGTGTGTCTTCTGCCTCTCTGGGCTAGAGACTCAGAACTTGGTCGATCCGCTTTGTCTCTCTAGGATGGAGACTCAGGACGTGCTGCATCAGTTGTTGTCTCGCTGGACAAAGACTCTGAATGAAGTCTGAACGTAGATGATCTCTTTCCTCGCAGGCTGGAGGCTCAGAACGTGGTCATATCTGTTGCTGCCTTGAAGCTGGAGACTCAGGACTTGGTAAAAAGGTGAGGTGAAGAAAATCGCTTGTCGGTGATTCTTCACTGATTTGCCCGCATTCTCCACCAGTGTAACAGGGTGAAGAATCACACGACAAGGATATCTTAAGAAATACCACGGAGGGTGGATTTATTAGTGAGATGGGTGCTAGGGAGAAAGGTCCAGGTCGGTGCTCCGGTGCCGTGAGTGCTCTCTTCCGTCTTCCCAGTGCAGAGGGTCCATGCAGTTCTCCTGTGGGGCTGGTTGGTCACACGCTGCTGTCTGAGGGAGAAATGAGAGGGCGAGTTAGTGCTCAGTCTCATGGAGAAGTCTCCCAGATGGCAGGGCTTGCAGGGCTTGCGTGGCTTATGTGGCCGCCTGTGATGAGGACGGCCAGGTGCTCCTCGCTCGTTTCCAGGGCGACGCTGATGCAGCTTCGGGATGCTCGTCACAGTAGATTATCTCTTTCCTTGCAGGCTGGAGGCTCAGAACGTGGTCGTATCTGTTGCTGCCTCGAAGCTAGAGACTCAGGACTTGGTATCTGTTATTGCCTCTTCCCTCACGGGCCAAAGGTTCAGAACGTTGGTGATCTGTTGCAGTCCTTTCCTTGACAGAACTCAGACTCAGAATGGAGGTTGATCTGCTATTGTCTCACCCTTGCAGGCAGGAGACTCAGAACGGGTTTCTGTTAGTGTCTCTCCCTTTCGGGACTCAGACTCAGAAACGTGTATCTGTTATTGCCTCTTCCCTCACGGGACTCAGACTCAGTACAAGGAGTGTCTTTTGGGAAAGTACCTTTATCTCTTTCCGATGAGGAGGAGATTGCAATCTGGCCCTTCTCCATTTCCAGGCTGTGATTGGCTGTTTCCATCAGAGTGGGGGGACACGGTCTGGACCCACCCTTCTTATATATAAGTGGAACTTATTTGCATAGTCCAAACACACATTTAGAAAAGTGTCACTAATGTTTTACCAGTACATTTCTCACTTTCCAAAACACAACCAGAATACATTTGGCAATGTTACTAACACATTAAGTCCAAACATGATGGGAGAAGACTGAACTGTCATGCATGCATTCATTTGTCCATTAACAGCTGAGTTTGTGTAAGATGTTGCACTACACGTCGCTGTCACTGGGAATACTTATTTCTCTGAATAAGTATAAGATATGTGTGTTGTAGTTTGCATCAGTGTAAGGTTTGAGAACATAGTTATGAATGGATTTGGATGGAACTCTGTGATCTCTCTCTTTGTTTCACCCACTGCTGCTGCGTCCAAAGGTCCTAAGGAGTTTTTATGGCGATCACAGGCCAAAACCTGAGGAATCAGTCTGTTGGTGGGTGAAGGGCAGAAACTGCATTTTGACCAATGAGAAGTCCTGTCCTTCCCAGGCTTTGTACCAAAGGTCTTCTTCTTGCCCTCTAAGAGGTGTCTGGCTGTTGTCCTAGCATCTTTATCTGATGGCGTTGGACAGTTTGCTCATGTTAGTCCACCAAGATCCAATCAAAATGTAGCAACCCTTTGTCCACTATTGTGGTCAGAGAGGGGCCCCGTATTTGAAGCAATAGCCAAAAATACATTGTATGGGTCAAAATTATTGATTTTTCTTTTATGCCAAAATTCATTAAGATATTAAGTAAAGATCATGTTCCATGAAGATATTTTGTAAATGTCCTACTGTAAATATATTAAAACTTAATTTTTGATTAGTAATATGCATTGCTAAGAACTTCATTTGGACAAGCCGATTTTCTCAGAATTTTGATTTTTTTGCACCCTCAGATTCCAGATTTTCAAATAGTTGTATCTCGGCCAAATGTTGTCCTATCCTAACAAATTATTTAGTCAGCTTTCAGATGTGTAAATCTCAATTTTCGAAATTGACCCTTATGACTGGTTTTGTGGTCCAGGGTCACAAATAACAAACTGTGACTACAGTAATGGCTCACTAACCTTGCTTGTTTTTGAGAAACATTTAATATTTTCTCTTTTTATATGTTGTTTCATTGATACTTGGAGACAGATTTACTAACAACTTGTGAAAGCACATTTATTTTGTAAACTTACTGCATATGCATTTGTAGGAGTTTCCCTTTCAGACAGAAAATATATGGCAAAGTATTTCAATAAATCATGCAATGTGATTTACAATGTGATTTCCCTATCAAAAGCTACTCTTGATACTGCGTTTCAGTAACGCTTATAAGAACATACTTTGTTCAATTGGTTGTAAAGCATGTGTGTCAAACACGCCAAGAATTGGCTTAAGTAACCTCGGTCGGTGACATCATTGAATAGTGCAGATCGGTTATAAATAGACGTGAAACCAGGGCTTAATTTGTGCCGGAACAAGCCGGATCCTGATCCGGCACCTCCGAATTTGTCCGAAATCTCATCCGGCACCTCATTTGACAGATCCCCTCCTCACGCGCCAATGAACGACGTTTTGGTGTGTGTTTCGTTGTGAAAGCGAAACTACTTTGTTTGGTCTTCCAAAAGAGAACGATATCTGCTTCGTCATGCCTAGAGCTGATCCGTGCTGGTCGCTGAGGGAATGCATCAACCCGAATGCACAGATCCAATACTGATACACATGTATTTTCTTTCTCAGATGTTTACATTTAGTTAAGACAAAACCGACTGTGCTTACGAGGATAATCGCCAGGACGGCCATTTTGACATCATTTTTTGTGTGTATTTGGCTGCGTAAGCACAACAAGCTGCGAAAAATAACTCAATTTGGTACTCGCGAGGCGACGCGATATGCGCGCTATGTGACTGTGAGCGCATATGAAACCCCCTTTGGAGCACGCGAGTATCGAACGGCTTAAACTTAAAAAGATGTACAAATGATATAGTTTTGTGTCTGTCAACTTTCCCGAAACCCGAGCAAAAGTCTTCGCAGCGTGCTACAGTAGTGCAGACGAGATGCGCTGTTTTAAGGAAAAAAATCCATGACTTTTCCAAAACTTTTCCAGGCCTGGAAATGGCTGTTTTAAAATGTCATGACTTTTCAATTTTTTTCATGAACGTAAGAAGATGCACGCTGTTAATCACGTAACCCAGCAAGCAATTTTGCGTTTAAAAGACGTCTATTAGACGTCTAAATATAGCCTAGACGTCTAGGCTAAA
>NW_015541026.1:114427-114859 GCF_001515605.1 Sinocyclocheilus anshuiensis | reverse complement strand
AAAACAAGACTAAATTTGGTCTGTCAGTGAAAATTTAAAAGACGTCTAACCATAGCCCAAGAATAGACTAGTCATCAAATAGACAGCTAATGAATGCCTGCATATATACGTCTAATAGACAACAAAATGGCAATCCATACATACAGCTTTTATTAAGAAAAATAACATTTTTGACAACTTAAGACAATACAAAATGATAAAACTACAAAAGACTTAATGACAAAATAAAATGTTATAAATACAAATACACTTAAATATAAATAGTATGATAAAAAAATTACAACAACTTAAGATAATAAAAATATAAAAATGAAAAAAATATATATTTTAAATAACTTAAGATATTTAAAAGAAGAAAAAAATCTAATACAAATCAAGAGCATGTTATCACACTTAACATTAAAACATTACGGATAAATGACAACATAAAAA
>NW_015541026.1:112104-112916 GCF_001515605.1 Sinocyclocheilus anshuiensis | reverse complement strand
TAAACAATTTTAAGGCTATTTTGGCTATGCTCATCGCTGGTCTGGTTACTGGTATAGGGCTATAGCCAAGCCGTTAAAATTAGACCACAGATTGCCTCGATTTCGCCGGGTGGGCTAAAAGAAGACTATACGTAGCCCGTCTAATTTAGAGCTAAATCGTGGCTATATATAGACCATGTCATAAAATGACACTTATATCTTTGTAGATATTATTGACACTGCGAACATTATGGGATATCAACCATCTCATGCGCTGCCTGGCCAAAAACTACAGTGAATCAGGTATAAGTGGGCTACAGATAGCCGCTCGGACTACGAGCTAAATCGTGGCTACGCTCAGGCTACGTATTGAACATGTCAACGAAATGAAACCAAATACATTGTAAACGTCGTTGACTTTGCTTACATGATGGAAAACTACAGTGAGTCAGGTTTGACTATAAGTGGGCTACAGATAGCTGCTCGGACTACGAGCTAAATCGTGGCACTGTTTCTCAGCTCATCAAGCGTCGGCTCTGAGTCGGCTCACGACCAGAGGCCGATGCCGCACTTTTCTGTTTGCGCGAGCCCAGTTATTAGTCTCTTATATAGCAACCTACAGAGAGAAGCTACAAAACTGAGTTTAAATTCATTATTGAATAATAATTGTTTGAGACTGTAAATTATTAATGTAATGTTTTAACTCTAGATGTTTATTTCTGTAAATGCTGTGTGTGCGTTGAGCTCTGCATGAGCTGGGAGCAGAGTTGCCATGGAAACGTCTCTCGCTGCTGTTTTCACTGCTTTCAGGTAAGTTTAGTCCCTAAAATCAC
>NW_015541026.1:111633-111765 GCF_001515605.1 Sinocyclocheilus anshuiensis | reverse complement strand
TGACGCCTTTATTTTCTAATATATATTTCTGAAATTCCCACAAGGATTTCAACATCATATATGAAAAAAACAACAACTTGCGTTTACTTGTGTTTAAATTCAAACGACACACTGACTTTTTTTTTTTTTTTT
>NW_015541026.1:110684-111310 GCF_001515605.1 Sinocyclocheilus anshuiensis | reverse complement strand
TGTACGTGTGTATATACTGAAAAAAGCAGCTTTATAATATACTAGTAGTGTAATGCTAATGCATTTCCAATGTCACTCACTCACTCACTCACTCACTCGTATTGAACATGTCAAAATGAAACCAAACACCTTGTAAACGCCGTTGACTTTGCTTACATGATGGAATATCATACATCTCACAAGTTATTTTGCCAAAAAACGACATGAAACCAAATTCAAGGATATTTGGGCTAGAAGTGGGTTACACATATCCGGACTATATCAGGTCTATACTTAACCGAGACGTTGAAATGACGGCTATTGCTTGCTGGGCAGCTTCCAGAGTCCCCAATGGAACAGCGTCAGGCCAATAGTTCAGAGATTATAGATTAGCCCCAGTGAAGTCAGGTGGGTAACGCACATCAAATCGCTAGCCCATTTGGCTACTTATGATTCATAAATTATAACCATATGTGCACACTCAAGTCTATTCGCGACACACAACAGCTGTTCAAAATCATGCCGCGCCACAGTTTACCATTCAAAGTTTTCTAGAAAACAACGATTCTGGCTTGTATGACTTGTATTGTGCATTTTAATAACATGTTTGTTTTGTACTATCTTTAAGACCTGTCCACTGACAATTA
>NW_015541026.1:105435-108359 GCF_001515605.1 Sinocyclocheilus anshuiensis | reverse complement strand
TTATTTGGGCTAGAAGTGGGTTACACATAGCCGGACTATATCGGGTCTATACTTACCCGAGACGTTGAAATGACGGCTATATTGCTTGCTGGGAGATAGACCATTTCAATAAAATGATAATCACACTTTAAATGATTTTGCTAAAATGGTATGATGTCGTTCCCCATACAACAGTGGGCGAAAACTACATGTAACAAATTTTAAGACTATTTTGGCTATGTTATAATCGCTGGTCTAATATAGGGTATAGCCAAGCCGTTAAAATTAGTCCACGGATTGCCTCGATTTCGCCAGGAGGGCTAAAAGCAGACTACACGTAGCCCGCCTAATTCAGAGCTAAATCGTGACTACATATAGACCATGTCACGAAATGACACTTAACTGTTGTAGATATATTATTGACATTGAGAACATGGTGGGATATCAACCATCTCATGCGCTGTCTGGCCAAAAACTACAGTGAATCAGGTTTGACTATCAGTGGGCTACAAATAGCCGGTCTAACGACGAGCTAAATCATGGCTATGCACAGGCTACGTATATAACATTTAAAAAAGTGAAACCAAACACCTTGTAATCACTGTCGACTTTGCTTACATTATGGAATATCATATATTTCGCAAGTTATTTTGCCAAAAAACGACATGAAACCAAATTCAAGGTTATTTGGGCTAGAAGTGGGTTACACATAGCTGGACTATATCGGGTCTATACTTAACCGAGACGTTGAAATGACGGCTATTGCTTGCTGGGAAGCTGGTCCTCCATTGCGCGAATGCTCCATCTCCTCTCCCTCCTCTAATCATGCCGGATCCGTCACCCCACTTTGTTCCGGGACCTCGCAATTTACAAATGAAGCACTGTGTGAAACTAACACAACTTCAGGTTTCTTTGTCTTCAGAGACCGCATTGTGTGTGAGTGCTGTGTTCAGCATGTCCAGTGTTTGCAGCATGTGCTGTTGTTAAAGAAGAGGGGGGGAAAAAAGAAAGAGATCATATCTAGCGAGTCTGTCAAGAGATGCTTGCCACCTTGTGTGCAACTCATCCCTGACAATGACCCACATGATTTCTGTTTGTGGAGTGTCTGAGGTAAAAAGTGTGTGGTTCGGGTCGGGTACGGAATTATAGTGTTGCTGTCGGATAACGGGTCGCGTGTTCTGTCAATTACTGCGGGTGCTGGTTTATCAAACAGGACCAGTGCAGGACTCTGCCGCGGGTTTATCAAACAGGACCAATGCAGGACTCTGCCACGACATCCTATGTTGAGGGAACAACATTTTTTTCTGTGAGTCCGGGCTCACGTAATCATATAACCTGGGATTATCAGAGATAGATGAAACATTTTTGTCCGCACGGTCTTGTAAATCCGTTAACTGATCGTGTCTTTTTTATTTCATATTTGTATATTATTATTATAAAACTGTAGGCTAATACAATAATATAATTATTATATTAACTGGTTAGGGCTATATTTTTATATTTATTGTTATATATGCTTATTTCCTTTCAATTCGTGTGATTTACCTAATTAACGTTCTGTATAATTATGCTAGTAGGCAGTGCTACCATATTTTTATACTGTTAACGTCTGACAATTATGCCAATAAAGTTTTGACTTGTATTTACACCGGTATGTGATGATAAATGAGTGTTTTCATTTACAAATGAAACTACGATTTATATACTATAGGCCTATTTATAATAGTCTATTAATTAGCCGAAATAAAATGAAATATAGGCTATGTTAAATTCAACCTTTAATCTGCACTCAGTAAAATTTCCCGTAAGTCATAGTATAATCAAAGCTTTATTGGCATGTCGGCAAAACTATTCAGAACGTTATGTAAAGAGATCGAATGAAGGGAAAATAACTCAAATACAAACAACAAATATAAAAATATAACCAATAACAACAACAACAACAATAATAATAATAATAATAATAGGCTAATAGCCTATACAAATATTACGGAAAAAGGCGATCAGTTAACGGATTTACAAGACTGTTGGATGGACAAAAATGTTTTATCCATCATCTCTTATAATCCCAGGTTATATGATCACGCAGGTTGTTTACGCATTAAACTCGTGGCCACGGGGGAAAAAAAGTTGTTCCCTCAACATAGGAAGTCGTGGCAGAGTCCTGCACGGGTCCTGTTTGATAAACCCGTCCGCACCCGCAGTAATTGACAGAACAGAACACGAGACCCGTTATCCGACAGCAACACGATAATTCCGTACCCGACCCGAACCACACACGTATTCTCCTACACAGGGTCGTGCACAGACATTTTGACGGGCAGTGGCCCAAACCAAAAAAGGGGCACTAGGGGGGTGGGTGCTTGTTAATACAAATGATCCAGTTGTTACAAATATACAATTAAAAGAGAAGACAGCACACTCTGTAATAATTTCAGACTTTATCGTAGATGTTTTTTATAAGAATGGGCTCTCCCTCACTCTTTGAGCCTGCTTCTGCCTCATCTTCAATGGAAGTAGGGGAGAGTGGGGTAAGTTGACCCACCCCCTGTTTCTTGGCAACACTGTACACTTTTACTGTCATGTGACCATGTATTTTGGAACCACCCATCATTTCTGCCAGACTGTGAAAAGGAGAAGCACATGGGGGGACTGGAAGGCACCCATTTACTTTAAAAACTGTTTTTGGTTTGTCAAAGTAAAATTTTAGCATAACAGATGTAATGGTTGTTACATCAAAGCAAATTTATCCAGGTCTAAAAATATTGATGATACATATAGGTGATTTAGCAACATATAAAACCATGCAAATCATTTAGCTAAATATTAGCCTGAACTGGTAAGCTACAGTAGCTATTTTTTTTTCCAAAATGGCAGCTATGGGGCAAAGTGAGCCAAATGTTGTGGGGTAAATTGAGTCAGCATTTTAACTTACCTCACCATAA
>NW_015541026.1:103167-105265 GCF_001515605.1 Sinocyclocheilus anshuiensis | reverse complement strand
TTTGTAGTTTATTTGATAGGGACAGTGTACAAGTGCACCAAATCCTTCTCTGATAAGAACCAGAAAATGCTTTTCATCGCATTATAATCATATATCTTTCTACCTGTAGTCCCTAATGGCCAACAAAATCTCTGTTTAGTCTGTTTTTAGGAAGGCTACAACTTTGGTGTTCAACATATTGTTTCAGAAATGCAAACAATTAAATACTGAAATTTAAACTTAATTTGGTTGGTTTTATGTTGTTAAAGTTAACTTTGTGAAAAGAAATATGACTTTGTAAAAGGAAATTATTAAATTAGTTTTTAAATTGTTATTTATTTCACATGGATTTTAATCAGATTTGGCCAGATGGTCATTTTACACCCAGATGGGGCATCTTATCCACTGACTCGACTCGGGTCAACTTACCCCTAACCCGAGGCAAACTTTATTTTTAAACTATTTATAGGCCTACTATTAATATGGTTTTAATAAAATATGATGTGTTATAGATTACTAGTATCAAGACAAGTGATTATAATGGGAAATATACTTAATTACAAGAATTAAAGTGTGACAAACTGCTAAATATTCTATATGATGATTTACCTGCTGGCTTGCTGGATCTTTGAATTCATGTTTACAATGTTGAACTGACTTTAGCATCCTCCCTTCGCTCTTTCTCTCTCTCGGTCTTCTTTTTTGTGAAGGCAATTTTTTTTTTGTCTACAAAGTGTGCCAACAACTGCGAATTTTGTGTTATGTTAGATCTGATCGGGTATAATAATTTCAGACATTCTAATTCTAAGAATGACGTGGATTTGTTGTAATCACTTTTAATCACTTTACCGACAGAAATACAAAAACAAACTACCAAATTATTAATTCAGCGAATCATCCACTGACTGTAATGTGGATTGTAATGCATCTACCTGTTAATGATCGACCTTCGGGAACTGTCGTCTCCACTCCAGATAGCGGCACACCGATTGTGAGTGATGCTGCGGAGTGGGCGGGAAAACAGGGAGCGGATTAGCGGAATCAGCGGATCTTTATCGGAGCGCTAACAGAACGTTTTGAGCTGGGGTGAGGGTGGGGGAATGGTGAGAGGGGCACCTCAGCCGATGAGGGCACAGGGGCAGTGGCTCTAGCCACCGGGCCACCCCCCTGTGCACGGCCCTGCTCCTACATGAGGTAGACAAAACTCGTTTATTAAAACGTCTATTCAAATTGTGAAAAGCAGGA
Organism: Sinocyclocheilus anshuiensis; assembly: GCF_001515605.1. Taxonomy (NCBI): domain Eukaryota; kingdom Metazoa; phylum Chordata; class Actinopteri; order Cypriniformes; family Cyprinidae; genus Sinocyclocheilus; species Sinocyclocheilus anshuiensis. Next base: position 104,041 of record NW_015541026.1, on the reverse strand, counting down.
AAGTAGGCGGTTTCGCTGTTGGTGTATATGCGGTGCGCAAGCGGCGCTCATGCACCCAAACTTCCACTTCGCGGCAGGCGCCGCCAAAGATAAAAACATGTTTTATCTTTTTATCGTCTTTAACCTATTACCGGGCAGATTATTAGCAACTAATGGAACATTTCACTGAGCTCATGTCGGTAGTGTTGAAAACATGATGATAATTTAAAATGTAGCCTAATGGAATTCCCATTGAATGATCCATCAAAAATCTTTTACAGAGATCTTTTACAAAACTCCAGAGCATGCTTGTACGAGTTGGTTTGCCAGGCAAAAATAGCCTACAATTAGTGTCTGTGTATGCTTTAGACACGGGTCACGATGAGGCGTTCCCCATAGCGACCCCTAGAGGACGCAGTTCGAAGTTCCCATGAAAGGGAACTACGCTAGTCATAGTCCCATGAAATGATAAATAGCAAATAACACTGAATTTCCATTATGTTTTGTTTATTTTTAGTAAAATCAAATGTGACCTTGTTGTTTGTAACTATGGTAATGTCTGCCCCAAGACCGCACAAAACACTTCCACTACGAGAGAAAGCGGCAGCTGTGCTGCGATTCCTGGATGTCATCATCTCCATACGATTATCTCCACAAAATGATCTCGTGGCCACGTTTCCACGAGTTAATATGTTGTGGCCACCACAAAATTAGCCTAAGTCAGGGGTAGGCAAGTTCGGTCCTAGAGAGCCGCAGTCCTGCAGAGTTCAGCTCCAACCCTGAAAACAAAAACTCACCTGCCTATAGCCTTAGTAATCCTGAAGACATTGATTAGCTTGTTCAGGTGTGTTTGATTAGGGTTGGAGCTGAACTCTGCAGGACTGCGGCTCTCTAG